>NC_138372.1:122345060-122382274 GCF_054177405.1 Leptonychotes weddellii | reverse complement strand
AGCCCTTGGTCTCTGATCCAGGAATATTGTAAGAACATCCACAAAACTGACTGGCTAATTTGAGAGCTTGTAAGCAGGAGAAAGTCTCACACTGTTCACAGTTCTTACTACCATATTATCAAAATTCTAGGTTTCCTTCTCCTGTATTCAATAATGATTCTCAAGGAAATTGTCAGTAGTAAGAAAGGAACGATTTATCGTTCCTGTTTCCTTAAATACTTATAGGTCTCTTATGGTTAATGTGCAAGTCAACAAGTTTTTTGAAGAGAAGCAAGTTAACTTCTAGTTTCCATATAGGAAGCACAGTCCCAGGGGCACACAGGGTGCCCCTGGAAAGAAAGTGTTGTGTCTAGTTTTTTTTTACTCTAACTTTTTAAATAGCTTTTATTCATTCATTTGAGAGAGAGAGAGAGAGAAAGTGTGTGCGCGCTTGAGACAGAGAACGAGTGGGGAAGGGGGAGGGGGTTACAGAGGGAAGGGAGAAGCAGACTTCCCACTGAGCAGAGAGCCCGATGTGGGACTCGATCCCAGGACCCTGGGATCATGACCTGAGCCGAAGGCAGACACTTAACGACTGAGCCACCCAGGCACCCTGAAAGTGTTGCGTGTAATTGTTGAGACCCCTAAGTGGGACCAACAGAGTCAGGGAGCCCAGGTTGACAGGGCAGCCAGTGTGGCCTCCCAACTGTCCGATGGGCTTCAGGGTTCCCAGTTCAGTTCATTCTAGGCATTATTTCTGGAGGGATGACCTAAGAGCAGTCAGTCCAGCCTGTTCAGTTTGTTCATACGACCAGTCGAGTGGCATTCTTCTGCCCCACTGAATGACAGAGTGATGACTATAGAAGTGGGAGTGAAGAAGACATCCAGAGGTGTTGACAGGGTTTTCTTGCCTGGGAGGTATAGAAACCAAGGCTATCCTCTGCTGTTTCTAACAGACTTCTTGACAGGATTAAAGGGAATCGTGCCCAAATAGTGGCCAGACCTGTCTGGGGGAGGATGTTAGATTCAACAGTTAAATTTAAGACACCTGCCAAGGTTTGGGAGCAGTTTTGTGAGGAAGGCTCCGGTGCAGTTCTAAATCATAAAAACCATTAATGTCCTATCTCTCCTATGCCCCTTGGATCTTAAGATGTTCCTTTAACTGCCAAAAAATCAATGTGCTCCATTCTAGCAGCTACAAATTTGCCTTTATTAAATCATCCTCTACTTGTATTTAGACCTCTTATCCAGAAGGAGCAGATGCAAGAAGGACAAGAGTATTTTGTTTTGGGTTCATAGCAAAATTGAGAAGAAGGTACAGAGATTTCCCACAGATCTCTTACCCCCACATATGCATAGCCTTCCTCATTACAAGGAAAATTTTCAAAACTTACAGAGACCCTTTACGTCCTTACTCTGGTCCACATGTCTAATATAGGGGGACATGATGAGCAGTGTTCTCAAATAAGTGGTCATTAGCTTTATGATCTAAGCCATGTCAATCCAAAGAGATAGCTATCACTTTTGTTGCATAAAGTCAAGATACTACTAAGGCTAGCCTGGCTGCATACTGAATACACCATTTGCATTTCATCAGTGAGGCTTGTTGGGTCCTTCCTAATTGTTAGTCATCAAGTCCATGTTGACCCTCCTCAAAATGAGAAGATATCAGGGGGAGAGTCCCAAGGCCTCGATAGGTCAGGTATTCAGTTTCTATAGGAGCCAAATAATTGCTTCTAGTTGCTTCTAGTCAGAGGGACAATAATTCCAAGACCGAAGGGGTATCTTCACAAAGAGGCTGCCTCCCTTTGTCAAAGGCTCCCATTGGTGAAATCATCAAAGAGATGTATGGCAGAAGGTTGTTATTAGGGTTGCGGGGTTCCAAGGGAACGACTACGTCTGGCTTTTACCTGCGAAGATAATCTCCCTGAATTTATGATCATTCATAGTACAAGCATGTGAAATACCCATATCGATTGCACAGTGTCACTGGAAAACACAATATGTTGAGTAGCGCAAAGGATCCTACCCAGAAGATCACATTAGCTTCTTTTCCCTACCTTGAACCATGCCCAAAGCTCATTAGCTTGATCAGGACTCAATTATGCCCGAATTCTACTTCACTCCTATTATTTCCAGTTATGTGAACCAGTAATTACATTTTTTACTTAAACTACTTTGATTTGGGTTTCTTTCTTTTTTTTTTTTAAGATTTATTTATTTATTCTAGAGAGAAAGAGAGAGCAAGAAGGGAGAGAGGGAGGAGAGGGAAAGAACCCCAAGCAGACTCACCTCTGAGCAGGGAGCCCGACACAGGGCTCCATCTCACGACCCTGAGATCATGACCTGAGCCAAAATCGAGAGGTGGAAACCCAACTGACTGAGACACCCGGGCATCCCTTGAGTTGGGCTTCTATCACTTGCAATTAGAAGAGAAGTGATGAATACAGTTGAAACCTACAAGATACGCTAAGAAGTATGGTTTAAACGTTAAAAGCCATGTGTAGTCACACAACGGAAAGATTTTCATCACATAATTGATATGGTCAGCATATTTGGCTTTCTCTGATTGGTACTGCATTGGAAACAGGGACAAAAAAATAGGGAAGCTGGCAGTCATTGATCAAATTCTAACTGTTCTTGTGTTGTTTGCTGCAGGGATTGTGATTTGGCTTCCTGAACTGGTGTGGTTCAGAATTCTCTTGTCATAAATAATCTGACCACTATCCATTTCTATACTCAGTCTCTCAGGCCCCTCTTTTGGTCATTCTCTCAGTTTTGAGAAGTTAACCAACTCACGGAATGCTTGAGATCCAGATCTTTACCCCATCTCCAGGAGAGAGTTGTCCAGTTGTGTCCATAGCCAAGTGTATTGAGAGATCATCTGGCAAGAGAGTGACTGAGAAGATGCGTTTAAAACATGAGAAAATATGGTGGATTAATATTATGACCACTCTGACAAAAACAAGAACAGTTATTACTACTTGTAAGATGCTTCAATACCAGGAACCCCAATTGCCCAACCCAAGACAAGAGAATAAATCCCATAGGCCTTGAGGATCAATCTTAGAAAGCCAAGTAGCTTTATTCCTTCACAGGATGCATAGTCTATTTATCTTGCCTGCTTTATTGACCCGAGTGCAGCAAAAAGTATTAATGATAATACAAATGGCCCCATGCCTACACAACAGGGAATCTAGAGTTAGGGTATCGTCTCTCTCCATTTGTGCTGAAGAGTTATGACTGATCTGTATTGCATCAAGGGCAGAGGTGGTATTATTAATAATTTTTGCCAGAGTTGGTGATATGCTTCTTACAGTCTTTTTTATTTGTACAATTCCCACCATTGGAAACATGGCACTGATGGTTCACAGAAGCAACGAGTCTTCAGTAAATGAAGGGTAAGTCTTCGTTGTCCTCTCGTCTTGTTTAGAAGTCAAAAATCATCCTTATTCCTTTTACTTTAAAAGTGACCCAATTTTTTTTTCATCTCTGGAAATTGTAGGATCTTTGTCTTCAGTGCTCTGTATTTCATAAATATGTGCCGTGTTCTGGGCCCTCAGTGAGCCCTTCAAATCAGAAAATCACGTCCTTCTGCTTGGAGAAGTTCCTTGAATTATTTTCCTGGTGATTTCCTTCTGTTTCCTCTCTCTCTCTCTCTCTCTCTTTTTTTTTTTTTTTTGGATATTGGCTTGCTGGAATCAAACTTTTAATTTTCTTATATTTTCTCCTCTGTTTTCCAGCTGTTTGTTTTTTGTTCTATTTTCTAGGAAATTCACTTGACTTTATATTCCATGGAGAGACTTAACACAAATGTATCATACATTTATGAGGATCGGAAGTCTAACATGAGGGGTGCCTGGGTGGCTCAGTCGTTAATAGTCTGCCTACGGCTTGGGTCATGATCCCTGGGTCCTGGGATCGAGCCCCTCATCGGGCTCCCTGCTCAGCAGGAAGCTTTCTCCCTCTCCCACTCCCCCCTGCTTGTGTTCCTGCTCTCTCTCTCTCTCTGTCAAATAAATAAATAAAAATCTTTAGGGAAAAAAAATGAAGTCTAACATGAGTCTTACTGAACTAAAGTCAAAATATCTGGAGGGCTATGTTCTTTTCTGGAGGCTCTTGGGAAGAATCCTTCTTTGCTTATTCAGGTTGTTGGCAGAATTCAGTTTCATTGAGATCGTAGAACTGAGATCTGCATTTTCTGGATGGCTGTCAGTTAAGGGCTTTTCCAGATTCTAGATGCTACCTGCGTTTCTTGGTTCATGGCCCCTTTCCTTCATCTTCAAAGCCAGCAACTGTAAATGGAATCTTTCCCATGCTTCTAATCTCTCCTGCCTCTCCTTCTATCATGGCATCTCTCAGTCTCCTGCTGGAAAAGTTCCCAGCTTTTAAGAGCTCATGTAACTAGATTGGCCCCACCTAATAATCCAGAATAATCTCCCCATCTCAAAATCTCTAACCTTAATCCCTAGCTTTTGTTTAGGTTTAGGATGTCGACATCTTTAAGAATCCTTATTCCACCTAGCACAGGAGTTTCAATGTCCACTATAATATATTTAATTTCTAGGAACTCTTTGTTCTTTTTTTAAGGTTATTTATTTAACATTCTTAGTTTATTAATCATCTCATGAAAAATCTCCACAATCACCACAGATAAAGCCACTGCAGCATGTTTACTTCTTCTGTTGTCCAATCTCCAGCTCACTTTTTGCCAGCACCAACGTTGGCTTTTGCAGTCCCCCTGACTTTCTTCATTCTGTTCTTGCATTCCTTTCGCTGTTTTCTTGACATCTTTTTCTTCTCATACAGGTCATGTTTGCAAGTCTATGTTTGGGTTCATTTTTCTTTGCATAATCCAAGGAATCATATATCATGCCAAAGCCAATTGTCTTGCCACTAACAAAATGGGTTCTGAATCCAAATACAAATATGACATCTGGTGTGGTCTTGTACATTTTGGCTAGTTTTTCCCAAATTTCTGTCTTAGGTACTGTTGTCTTTCCAGGGTGAAGGACATAATTGACCATCTGTTTCCGCTGAAGTAGTCGGTTGGTCATGAACTTCCTGGTCCGGATAGTTACTGTGTCGTTCATGATGGCGGCCAAGCTTCACGCAGTCGGGGAGGAAAAGGGCAGGCTTTTATTTATTTATTCGAGAGAGAGAGAGAGATAGCTAGAGAGAGCTAAAAATGAGGGGGGAGAGGGAGAAGCAGGCTTCTCACTGAACAGGGAGCCTGATGTGGGACTCGATCCCAGGGCCCTGGGATCATGACCTGAGCTGAAGGCAGACACTTAAGCTACTGAGTCACCCAGGTGCACCTGTTCTTTTTTGTTAGCAAATTTTTGTTTCATGTTTGGGATATCTTTACTTCTCTCTCTGAATGTAATAATGATAGTTAAGAAAAAAAAAATGTTTGTTTTCTTCTCCCTGTGTAGTTTGTTTCTTGTAAGTTGCCTTTTTGTTGTGTTTATTTTGGTCCCTATCTTCCATTGTGAAACTATCTCTTGGTTTGGGGCTGCCTGCTATTGGGCATTAAGTAGCTGATCGGTCTCTCCAGGTTCCTGAACAAGACTTGTAGGTCCTGGGTTTGAGGGTAAGGTGATCTGGCTTTTTCAATATCAACATTTTAGTTTTGTTTTGTTTTTCTTGGGTTGGTCAAATTCTTGAGAGATGGATCTTTCAGTCCCCTGCTTTCTAGGTATTCTTGCTTTTATAGGCCTGGCTGTCCACATTCTGGGAACCAAGGAAGGGGAAGATGGGAAACCTTACCATTCATGATGTAAACAGCTAATGAATTTCTCTGCTTGCAATAGGAAGTCACCTTCAAATGTACTTACTGTCCTGTACTAAGAGATTGTCCAGTTTCCTTCCCTAGAGAAATCACCTCAGTCTTCTGTGCAGAGCTAGGGAGGGAATTGAAACCTAATTCCTTTTTATTTTTATTTTATTTATTTATTTATTTATTTAGAAAGATTTTATTTATTTATTTGACAGAGAGAGCACAAGCAGGGGTAGTGGCAGGCAGAGGGAGAGGGAGAAGCAGGCTCCCCACTGAGCAGGGAGCCTGGTGTGGGGCTCAATCCCAGGACCCTGGGATCATGACCTGGGCTGAAGGCAGACACTTAACCGACTGAGCCACCCAGGTACCCCAACCTAATTCCTTTTTAGGTAGACTTTCAACCAATCTTCCTGGTTTGAACCTCACTTTCTGTATCCACAGATACCTGGTGTCAAATCTTGAGGTTTTGGAAGTTCTGTAGTAGAATTAGGTTCTTCTTGGCTTTCCCTACTGCGAGCTTAGCAACCAGCTTTCTCAGATCTGCAAAATCAGTTACCACGATACAGCCTCTCAACTCCTCTTTGTCCTTGTGGATTTATCTCTTTATTGTAATTTTAGTAGCATGGGGAGGAAGTAAGAATGAATGAATGTTCATTCAGACCACTGAATCATGTACTTTAAAAGGGCGAACTTTATGGTAGGTGAATTATATCTCAATAAAATAAAATTTTAAAGTGAACGAATGTGCGCAATGTGCCATCTTTCTCCCAATGCGTGCCTCCTAATTTTAGAGGTGTGACTGGTGAGCCTCAGAAGCCCAGAATGGTGATGGTTTTAAGTGATTACTTTTAAGTGAGAGTTCAGCTAAATCCACTTAGGTGTTCTGAGTTGTATCTGGCCTTGCAGAGTTGCATTTTTGGTGAAAGTGACACAGACTTCTGTTCCTTGGCCCTGACCTTGGGCACTTGCCATTCTAGCCTACACCATTTAGGAGAGGGGCACTGGTGCTCTGGAAAACTAACCATCCTTGCAGGGATGAAATGGTCTGCGGGTCACTGAGTCAGATGCCAGTTGAAAAATGTACAAATGGGGCGCCTGGGTGGCTCAGTCGGTTAAGCGTCTGCCTTCGGCTCAGGTCATGATCCCAGGGTCCTGGGATCAAGTCCCACATCGGGCTCCCTGCTCTGCGGGGAGCCTGCTTCTCCCTCTTCCACTCCCCCTGCTTGTGTTCCCTCTCTTGCTGTATCTCTCTCTGTTAAATAAATAAATAAAAATCTTTAAAAAAAAAAAAAAAGAAAAAGAAAAATGTACAAATGTTAAGTCACTTCATTATTGGATCTACATATAATTGATACAGTTTATGCCATACAATAGTCTAAAGGACAGATGAAAATATTTGAGAACAGTGATGGCGGAGAGTCCAGGGCAAAAAGAACTATGGCTCCCCCTGTTCTTCCCTCCCCACCCAGCTCCCATGATGTAATTTGATAAACACACAGAGTTCAAAATGACTTAAAAAAAAATACAAGGGGGTGCCTGGGTGGCTCAGTCGTTAAGTGTCTGCCTTCGGCTCAGGTCATGATCCCAGGGTCCTGGGATCGAGCCCCGCATCGGGCTCCCTGCTCAGCGGGAAGCCTGCTTTTCCCTCTCCCACTCCCCCTGCTTGTGTTCCCTCTTTTGCTGTCTCTCTCCCTCTGTTGAAAAATAAATAAAAAATCTTTAAAAAAAAAAAATACAAGGAAGATTAAGTGGTCTATGGCTTTTCTTAACATAGCCCAAATCAATAAAGTGAGATCACTTTCTGTTAGCATTCAGGGATTTACACGTCTACCTTCCATTAGTATGAAGTACTCTTTCCTGCCAATACCCACTTTTACACATTTTATTTTACTTATTTATTTTTTAAAAAAGATTTTATTTATTTGACAGAGGGAGAGCGAGCATAAGCAGGGCGAGCGTCAGGTGGAGGGAGAGGGAGAAGCAGGCTTCCAGCCAAGCAGGGAGCCCGATGCGGGGCTTGATCCCAGGACCCTGGGATCATGACCTGAGCCAAAGGCAGACACTTAATCGACTGAGCACCCAGGCGCCCCCATTTTTACACATTTTAAAAGGTGTTTATTTCATACTCACAGTCCGTCTTTTACATGGCTGAGAATATAGATGGTCATGATATTTTCTTAAGCAATTAAGTATTAATTACCAGACATTAAATCAATATTTCTCCAAGACTTGTTTTTGGTTTCTTGGGCTTCCAAACCCTCCCCCAGTATATGTATCTAGTTTACTTGCACAGTTCAAGCATTAAGAGTCTCTCTTTCTGCTGGAATATGATCACTTTTTTCAAAGTTGTGGTGTCATATGCCTTCATATGCCTTCAGTTATTTGACTAATCCGGGAGCCAGAACTGCCCTTAGGAACACTTTGGATTGAGAGAGTTGGCAAATAAAAGGCCCCCATGAAGAATTTCAGATAAATAATGAATAATTTATTTTAGTATAAGCATGTTGCAAGTATTATAGGGGATATACTTATACTAACAATTACTTGTTGTTTATCTGAGATTCAAATTGAACTGGGTGTCCCATATCTTACCTGGCAACTCTAGACCCAAGCTACTGGGGACTCCCTTACTGGGCCCCGGGCTTTAGAGACTGCCCACCAGTGTCCCAGCTCAGGGTGAGGAGTCTTTGGCGCCAAGTGGACATACCCATCCATTCCTGCACCCTGTTTATAGACCATGCACTGTGTACCTGCAGGTCCAAAAATCTCGCATCTAAACCTATGTTTTCAGGGCGCCTGGGTGGCTCAATCGTTGAGCGTCTGCCTTCGGCTTGGGTCATGATCCAGGGGTCCTGGGATAGAGCTCCTCATAGGGCTCCCTGCTTGGCGGGAAGCCTGCTTCTCCCATGTCACCATTAACAACAACACTACAAAATAAATCTAGTGTCTCTCTCCTGTATTGAGTGAGCCTTTTAAGGGATGATTCAGCTAAATGCACCCAGGTGCTCTGTTTAAGTGCTAGCTATTCTCCAGAGATTCCTCAGAGTGCTAAAACATAAGCTCTGTTTACATCAGACGTAACACAGTGTGAGTTATAAGTGCAGATTCTGTTTGTCAGGGAACAAAAATTAAGTAGAAGGAAGACACAAGAGAAAAGCAGGCTTATGTGGAAATATCATTTGCTGGGTTGTTTATGGCGTGAACAGTGCTTATTTAACCTCATACAGAAAATTAAGTTAATATTTGCCTAAGGCTCAGGATTGCATGAAGCCACCTATGTTGGTGCAGGCCAGACAGGGATTTTTAAATGGCACATTGCATCAGTTAAGATTGCTTTTGTCTCCATGTAACAGGAAACTAACTATAATGGCTTTAAAAACTCAGGCATTTATTTTATTCCTGTAAGAAGCTCCACAATGCCACTGAAGACCCGGGTTCTTTCTGCCTTTCTACTCTGCCATCCTTGCTTGCGGCTTTCTTCCGCATGCTTGCAAGATGGCTGCTGCCCTTCTAGGTGGGAAGGGGGAGGGTGAAGAACAAAAGAAGACAAGTCTGTCTTCTTTTAAAATGATTTCTTGAAGGTTCCAGCTGGCAAACCTGGCTCATATCTCATTGGTCACTAATGTGTCAGAGAGGCATGCCCAGCTGCAAGGGAGCCTGAAGTGACCAGTGAGGTTTCAGCTGGACACATTGCTATCCCAAACAATATTTGGGTTTTTAGGAAGGAACATGGGAAAACTGGATATTGGGTAGGCTATTAGCCATCTCTGCCACAGATGTGAACAAGCAACTAAATTCTTCAAAAAGAAACCAGGGCATTTTTTTCTTCCAACATACAATTAAAGTCATCTAGCATATTAAATAGATACAAATAGAATAAATACTGTTTTCAACAACACAATTTTCAAGGGCTGTTTATGTGTCCACAAGTTAGTCTATACGTTGAGAGTTTATCTCTCCAGATTTTTTATCTCTGTACAAGAGATCTAAACAGCAGTGAGTAAAAAATTCTTTACCAGATTATAGAATTTTCTGCCAATGCCAAAATTTACCTTACATTTAAAAAATCACTTAAAATTTTTTTTAAATTTACATTTAAAAAATCACTTTAAAAAAAGCCTATCATTGTACCTCTTTGTTACAAACACTAGACTGTTAGTGAATCCAATATAACTTGTTTTAAAATTTAAACCTGAAAGCTATACTTAAAATGTTTATTAAATGCATGGTCTAATGAAAGGGATGAAAAGGTGAGCAAAATGATCCTTGACCTCTTCTAGTTTATAAGCTACTAGGTTCTAACTTAGGGCCGTGAAACACGTAAAGCTATGGCCGTAGCAGGCTGGCTGGAGAGATGAATGCTAGGTCAGTGCCACCAGGGAGAAGGCCAAGCGCAGTGGGAGTAGGAGAAATCAAAGAGGAGAGATCTCCTCTGGTTGGGGTACACAGAATAAACTTCACCGAGAAGACGTTGGAGACGCAGGCAAGGAGCTACACCTCGCTTACAGTGCAATGGCATGGAGGAGATGTGGAGTCGCTTCAGGTACCTATGGATAATTTTAAAGTATATTAATAAAAGCCTAGTGCGTGTGGAGTACTATACTATGCTGAAAGATGAAGGTCAAGCCAGAGTCTCCAGGTACATGACACAAACGGAAGGTTGCTTCACTCGCAGACCTAGATGGCTTATGGTTACTTCGTACGAGATTGTTTGGGCTACGGCTCGTAGGGCTCCGATTAGGGCGTATTTTGAGTTTGAAGCTCGACGTACCACCCCAGAACGACATATTCAAAGTGGTTCTATGGGAAACGAGTAAATGCAAAAACCACTTTGAAGACAGAGTGCAGATGATAATAATTAAAAGTATTATTCCGGGAACTTCGAACTGTTTGTTGATCAGTGACTATGAAGCCTCAAAATACATTCCTGTCACCGAAAAACCCGCAATGTCTGTGAAAAGAGAGATTCTTTGTAATCTTCCCCTCTTTGCTTGTTTTGCTAGTTATTGAAGATATCAGAGGATGTTGTTTTCGGCAGTAGGAGACTACGAAGACTCTAAGCGAAGAAAGAGCCATTGGCATTTCTAAGTAACCTTCCTGCGTTTTCTACTCAGTAAGTACACAAGAGCAGGTGCTTGCGGAGGCAGAGAAAGGGCATCTTCCATGCCTCCGAGGGAACTTTTGATATTATAAATAACTTGAGGGTGGGACGTCAACGCCAGCCGGCTTCGCGAGCGGTCTGCACGCAGCCTCCGTGCTCGATTCCACCTCCCCGCCCCCCTGCTCTTCCCTCCCGGCGCCGGAGTTCCGCCGGGTGCGAGCCGGCCCGCCCAGCCCTCCTAGCCGGGCACCGCCCGCCGCGCCGACGTGGCCGAGCGCACAGGTCGGCCGGGTCAGGTGGTTGGGTGACGCCCCGGGAAAGCGCTCCCCGCCGAGGGCGGGCGGCGCCGCCGCGCCCGACGCCTCCGGGGGAGGGGACTTCGCGGGAGTCGCGGGCGGAGGCGAGGAGGAGCGCGGCGCGGTGCGGAGCGGCGGGCGTGCGTGCGATCCGAGCGGGACGGGCTGCAGGCGGCGGAGGCGCAGAGGACGCGAGGCGGCGGGCGGGAGACATGGACCGCGGCGAGCAAGGTGAGGGCGCCGGGAGCGCCGGCGCGGCGTCTCCGGGGTGGGCGCTGGCGCGGGGTCGGGCGCGGCGCCGGGCTGCACGCGGCCCGGCGCCCGAACAGGTGCACCGCGTCCCCGGCCGGCGCCCCAGCGGGAGGCGAGCCTTCCTCAAGTTGCATCTTCCGGATCGGGTTCTGGCATCCTGGTGGGGCCGAGCCACAGGGAGCGGCTCTGGTGGGCGGAGCGGGCTGATGGGGCCGCGTGTGCGCGCGCGCGTGCGACTGTGTGTGTTTGTGTGTGTGTGTGTGTGTGTGTGTGTGAGAAAGAGAGAGAGAGAAAGGGGAGAGAGAGAGAGACGTGCAGACAGAGAGACCGAGAGACAGAGGGAAAGAGACAGAGAAGGGGGTGGGGAGGGAGAGAAGGAAAGAAGGTTCTGGGTGGCGGCGGAGGGGCTGGCAGCAGGCTCGCGGAGCTGGGGCTGTGGACCGTGATGCGCTTTGGGTAGAAGGCAGCGCGAAGGGAATGCTGTACAGTTAGCTCCTGTAACTGGTGGAAACTGAGGAACTGACGACAGTGGGTCGTTTCGCCACTCAGGATGGGAACATGACTACGCCCCCACCCTCCCTTCCAATATTGAGACTTTCTGCCCTCTTCTAGTTAACGTGGTTAGGATTTTTGGTGGCGTCTGATCCTATGGCGATGGTTTTGGGCGTATATATGTAACGAGAGGTGTCCCTAAATTATGTTCTGGTGTCTGTGGGTTTATTTTGGGGGAGGGGAGCTTTTCATAGTAAGGGTCGTCTTTTACTCATCAAGGTGAAACCCCATAGTCTCATTACTACTGCTTTGGATGCATTTGTTTCTGAAAACAGTATCTCAAGTCAAATTGTTTCCACTAGAATTATTATTATTTTTTTTTAAGATTTTATTTATTTATTTGACAGAGAGAGACACAGCGAGAGAGGGAACACAAGCAGGGGGAGTGGGAGAGGGAGAAGCAGGCTTCCCGCAGAGTAGGGAGCCCTATGCGGGGCTCAATCCCAGGACCCTGGGATCACGACCTGAGCCGAAGGCAGACGCTTAACGACTGAGCCACCCAGGCGCCCCTAGAATTATTGTTTAAGAGAGATGTAAACAGGAGGGCATGGCTTAAAGATTTAAATATTCAATATTTAAATATTGCTTCATCTTTGTGATAATAACCCAGTAACTGTAATACAGTTGCGTGGCACGCTTTTTATTTTTTTTTTTAAAGATTTTATTTATTTGAGGGGGGGCACGCTCATGATGGGGGGGTGGGGAGCGGCAGAGGGAGAGGGAGAAGCAGACTCCCTCTGAGCAGGGAGACCTATGCTGGGCTGGACTCGGGGCTCCATCCCAGTACCCTGGGATCATGACCTGATCTGAAGCCAGACCCTTAATCGACTGAACCACCCAGGTACCCCGCGTGGTCGCTTTTTAAAAGATACGTAAGTGGTTAAAAAAAAAGGTTAACAATATTAAGGTAAATTTTAGGAAGTGGGGATAGGAATTGCTTATATTTTGAATTCAAACACAACAGTTTTAATTTTTGCTTACTACTCTTTGCATTTGCCTTTATGTGTACTTTTTATGTAAATGAAACCATATTCCATATATATTATTTTGTATTTTACTTTTGATAAGTTGTAGGGATCTTTGGAACCTTCCAGCCCTTCCTTTCTCCCCACCCCTCACTTTGATCCACACTTAACATATAAGTGCTTATACTGTAAACATTATATACAATATGTAATTGTATATGTATATATGTACAATAAGTAATATATCATATTTCTATATTATATGCCCCCATGTTGTTTAGACTTTAAGCTTATTGAGGTTAGAAGCATGTACTTCATCTTTGTCCATGGTTGGGTAACATGGTGATTTGAACATGGTAGATATTTAAATGTTTGAGTCAGAAAGCTCATCTCAGATCTTAAATGTATTTTTAGGAGAAGGCCTAGGAGCCACCATGTAAGCCAGTATTATTCTGTCTTTTAATGAGTGTGTCCGGGGTGTCAAACATGTAAACATGCATATTTGTATCTGCCTTACATTGTCATATTTAACATAGTGGTGTTTTTAGAGTAGCTGTGTTTGGTACTTGTCAAACTAGATTAAATAGCTGTTTGACTAGGTGACTGGAGTGACTAATTTTATTAGATTTGGTATTCTAGTTTGGCTGGTGAGAATCACAGTCATTAGTACCTCTGTGCTGATGGCACCTTGTGTGGTTTTTGTAGGACTAGTTTTTCATGTATGTGGCTAAGACATATTTTATAAGTTCTTTGGCTTACAAGAGGAGTCTTTCTGTTTCTAACTTTCAGATGTTTTCCTTGGTAGTCGTGTTCGTTCTTGTTTTTAATTGTTACTCCTCGAGGGCAAGGGAAGTCCATCCTCTTAAAGTGGGGAGTCTGGAGACTCAGCTCAGAATGAAAGATGAGTCACCTGCCTTGGGAAGGTCAGCTGGCTTACTCAGCTTTGCTGTGTTGCAGCCACGTGGGCTTTCCTTACACTTTTGGTTCCATCTGCCTATCTCTTTTGCATTTTCACCTTTATGTTACCATGGCACAAAGAAGGTGCTCAGAAATGTTTGTGGACTGCCAGAGATGGAAAGGAAAAGTGACCAAGAGCACCTTCCGGCTGTTGGAACCTCTGATGTCCTCCCTTGGTTCCCACTTACTCCTATTTTTTTCCCTCAGTATTCTTTTTTTTAAAGATTTTATTTATTTATTTGACAGAGAGAGACACAGCGAGAGAGGGAACACAAGCAGGGGGAGTGGGAGAGGGAGAAGCAGACTCCCCGTGGAGCAGGGAGCCCGATGCAGGGCTGGATCCCAGGACCCTGGGACCATGACCTGAGTTGAAGGCAGACACTTAACGACTGAGCCACCCAGGTGCCCCTTCCCTCAGTATTTTAAAGGAGCAGAACTCTGTGCTTAGGCAGAGAAAGTTGTTAATAAGGTCTTGTTGGACTTGGAGGGTAAGTTTACATCTAAGGTCTTTGAACTAGCAGAGTGGATGGCTCAGTCTTCATTGAATCCATAGTGAGACTTCTGGCTTAAAGGAAGAGGAAGTTGGGATTGTAAAACTGCATGTTCACTACCAAACAATGTTGGCTGAAAGAAGGCTTATGAAACTCTGTGATTGTCTCTTGCATTGTGATTTTTGTAAAGCACTTAAAGCCACATAAGAACATTTTAGGATTTGTTTGACTTACTTTTTAGTATGCATGGAGTTGCATCTGTCTGTCCCTTAAGGAAAAAAAAAAACCATACAACTCTATATGTAAAATTAAATACCCTACCTCTTGTCTTAACTGCATTTCTTTATTGAAAATGTCTCCTTGTATCTTCCTTATATGAAGTCATCAAAATCTATCCTTTGCTACTTTTTTTATTTAACAGAGCTATAAAGTTTTAGAACAGTTTTCCTTGTGTTTTATATGATGTATTCTAATACTCTTCAGTATCTGGCTCAGATTCTTGTTTTCCCCACTTCTCCTGTACCCAGACTTTCTACACGATACTCTATTTATTTATTTATTTTTTAAAGATTTATTTATTTGAGAGAGAGCATGAGAGGGGGGAAGGGCAGAGGGAGAAGCAGACTCCCCGCCGAGCAGGGAGCCTGATGTGGGACTCGACCCCGGGACTCCAGGATCGTGACCTGAGCCGAAGGCAGTCGCTTAACCAACTGAGCCACCCAGGCGCCCCATGATACTCTGTTTATATTGAGAGCTCAGTCCACAGTAATTGATTTAAAACATACCTTAAAAAAATAAAAATAAAAATAAATAAAAACATACCATAAACTGTGTAGTACCTCTCAAGAGTTTTTACCCAGAAACCCAGCATAGCACATTGAATGTGTTTGGTGCTTCCTACTTTGAAAGTGTAGTGTGGCATGCTAACTAGAGCGTACATTGTGTAAAAAACCTCCTGGCTGCCTATTATGGTGCTGAATCAATATTTATACTTGAGTAGTGTCTTATGTTAGTAGTAACCTGTAGTTTAACACCATATTGAAGTGGCAGTCCCCTTAACCGTTAGTGCATTTTATCTGTTTGAATACACACACACACACACACACACACCCAAACTTTTGTTCAGGGAGAGGAGAGGGGAAGGCTGCAAGAAAAGTAACACAATGCTATGTCACTGTAATTTCAGCATTGTAATTATGCCTTCGAAATAATAGAACTGTGAGATGTCACTTATTTAAAAGTAAAACAAAGGTAAAGATGAATGGATAACAGTATGGAGGGTCTGCTCACAGATCCCAGGGTTTGACCCACCCCAGTTGTGGGTTTCCTTGGTCAAGTCGTGCTTTCCATATGGTGCTAATGTCTTTGTTGTTGGAATTCACTTCCTGTATTTATTTTTATGCGGCAGCGTGCCTGGTCTCTAGGGCACAAGCTGAGTGGTAGGAGGGGTTGTGATCTTTTAGCAGGATCTCAAAACAGAATAATCCATGCGTACAGTAAAAGCAAATATACTCTCAGTTTGAAACCAAAAAGAACAGCAAAATCCCCTGAATTTATGTGCTTCTAGTCCTTTTATTGTAGGCTAAGATTATTTTATTTTCCTTTGGGGTCCATTATTTCCGTTTTAATTGTTGACTGTTAAAGTCTCTCCCAAATTTTATTTGCGTATGGTAGAGAAACCATAATCTTAGCAATGTATTTTTATTAGAAAAATAACCAAGGGATCAAATGATTTAATGTTTAGTTGAAGTTAAAAATATGTTTAAATTAAAAATACTTTTTGTTAGCTGTGAATCGTTCATTTTAGAAAAATCAGAAAATACAGACAGAAAAAGAAAAAATCACCCATAATCCTACTCTGAAAAATCATTATTAGCATATAGGTTTATACCCATCCATATATGTATCTATCCTTTTAAACAAGTCACAAAATAATCTCTTATTGAATATTTCATATTATAACTCCTTTTTAAATTTTTTTAAAGTTTTTTTTATTTATTTAAATGATCTCTACACCCTACATGGGGCTCGAACTCATGACCCAGAGATCGAGTCGCATGCTCTTCCGACTGGCGCCAGGCGCCCCTTATAACTCCTTTTGAAAAACAAAGCAAAACAAAAAGCCTCAATATATTTTAAAAATATACTTCTCCAACATCATTTTGACTACTGTGACCAGGTAGTTAATGCATATGATCAAAATTCAAATGGACTAAAAGATTGCAAAATGTAAATCTTCCTCCCATTCCTGTCTCCCCTAGGCTGGGGGGGGACTATTTCCCTTGGATAGCTGTGCCACCCTTGTAGCAGTTTCTACTCTTTCCACCCAGAGAGATTCTATGCATGTAGGTATCCATGCACTTATATTTGAATATATATGTGTGTGGATATATTGTATAAACTGTAGCATACAAAGCCTTTAGCACCTGACTTCCTTCGCTTAAATACAGTATATGAGATTATTCAACATAATGTTGTATAGAGCTGCTTCATTTTTAATGGCTGTTTGTAGGTGTACCATGTTATGTATCATAAAAGGTGATACTTGATTTGCTCCCTTTTTGATGGCCATTTAGGTTTCCCCTGATATGTTGCTTCTAAAACAAATCTGCAGCAAATACATTTGTATGCAAGTCATTCGATAAACGTACCAGTATGTCTGTAGGAAGGATTCTTAGAAGAATGTGACTGTTCAGTTTGGATAGTGCGAAATCCTGCTTGGGAGACGTTCTGCCAGTTCTACTCCACCAGCGATGTGTGGGCATCTGCTTCCCTCCATAATTCGGCCTGGGTGTTGTCACACTTTTTCCTCTCTGCTTATCCTATACCGGGAAGAGGGGTTCCTTAGCATATGTTTTATTATATATATATTTTAATATGAAGGTGGTTTGGTAAGTTTAAGATTTATATTTCATTTTCTGTGAAATGTCAGATCATATACTTTGCCCAATTTCTGTTTTGTACTTTTTTCCCTCGATTTGCAGAATGTAGCCCTCTGTCCGCAATATGAATTGCTAATGTATTTTTTTCCTCATTTGTCTTCACTCTTTTGACTTGATAGTGATTTTTTTTTCCAAGTAGAAATACTAATGGATGGCTGTTTTCATTTTTAGCTTCTAGCTTTTGAATCATTCCTAGAAATGCCATCCTCACTTTGAGTTTCTGTTTTTATGGTTTTAATTTTTACATTTAAATCTTTCATCCATCTGGAGTTTATTTTGATAAAAAGTGCGAGGTATGACTCTTACCCCCCCCCATTGGCTACTCAGTTGCCCAATACCAGTCACTGAATAATGGATTATTCCTCTACTGATTTGAAATACTGCTGTTGTCATATACTAAATTTCTATTTTCTTTTCCATTGATCTATCTGTGCATTCCCAGCAACTAAACTAAGTTATTGTAGCTTCATAATATGTAAAAATACCTGGAAGGGCTTGTCTCCCCTGATTACTCTATTTTTCTTTCTTTCTTTCTTTTTTTTTTTTTAAGTAGGTCCCATGCCCATCATGGAGCTTGAACTCATGACCCTGAGATCAAGAATCACATGCTCCACCAACTGAGCCAGCCAGGCGCCCCTCTATTTTTCTTTTTATTGTTAGATTTTTTTTTCCTAGCTATTCTTGCCAGATTTCATTTCCAAAGGAATATTAGAATCAATTTGGATGAAAATTCAACAGAAATCCTGTTGGCATAGCTTTTCTCCCTCTCCTTCTCTACCTCCCTGTTCCCATCCCTATCCCCCATTTCTCTCCCTCCCTTTCTCTTTCTCTCTCCCTGCCTTTTTCTTTCTTTCTCTTTCTTTCTTTCTTGATTCCTTCCTTCCTTCCTTCCTTCCTTCCTTCCTTCCTTCCTTCTTTCCTTTCTTTCTGAGGGAGGGGTAGGAGGGGCAGACGGGGACAGAGAGAGAGAATCTTAAGCAGGCTCCACACCCTGCAGGGAGCTGATGCAAGGATTGATCTCAACAACCCTTAGATCGTGATCTGAGCTGAAACCAAGAGTTGGTTGCTCAACTGACTGAACCACCGAGGTGCTTCCCACCAACAGTTGTTTTAAAGGGAAAAGGGAAGGCATGAAGAGGGGAGCAAAAAATGGACAGGGGAGGTTGAAAGGGTTCTTATTTCTCTGCATCCTCAGCAACACTTGTTATTGTTTTTTTGTTTTCATTTTTATTTAATTAATTAATTTACTTTTTTTTTTTTTATAGTGGCTGTCCTAATGGGTGTGAGGTGATAGCTCATTGTGGTTTTGATTTGCACTTCCCTGATGATGAGTGATGTAGAGTATTTTTTTTTTTTTTTAAGATTGTATTTATTTATTTGACAGAGAGGGACACAGCGAGAGAGGGAACACAAACGGGGAGTGGGAGAGGAAGAAGCAGGTTTCCCGCTGAGCAGGGAGCCTGACTTGGGGCTCTGTCCCAGGACCCTGGAATCATGACCCGAGCTGAAGGCAAATGCTTAACGAGTGAGCCACCCAGGTGCCCCTAGAGTATGTTTTTATATGCTTGTTGGCCATCTGTATGTCTTCTCTAGAGAAATGTCTGTTGAAGTCCTTTCCCATTATGGATTGGATTATTTGTTTTTGTTACTGTTGTCAAGTTGTAGGAGTTCTTTATATGGTTTGCACATAATTTCTCCCATTCAGTAGGTTGTCTTTTCACTCTTGTAAGTTGTTTCCTTTGCTGCACAGATGTCATTGCCTTAATAAAAAAAATATTACGAACTTTGTGGGGGAAAATGCCATCTCTTTTCATTTAAAATTTCTCCATTTACTAGAGAGGCTATATATATTATTAGCCATTTTTCTTCCCCTCTTGAGATTGTTACTCACTTTTTTACACTTGGGATCTTGGTGTGTCTTGGCCTTCTCATCATCCCCGCCTCATGCTCTTATTAAACCTTTGTGTTTTGTGGCAAATATTTATTTTTCCTGTTTTTATTTTCATTTTGGTTATATTGGACCTTCATAATGTTGTTTTTACTAACAAAATACAGTATTAAGAGCAAATATTTTCTAGGTGACATTTTTTTTGGAGTAATTTGCATGGCTTTGAGTAGCTTTCAGTTCTTCCTTCTCTGTCTTTAAGTCTTCTCTCTTAAGACACTTTTGTAATCAGTCAGTACTAAAAATAGTGGTTTTAGGCAGGACTGTTAATTTACATGCCTGGGCTTATAGGCATGGTGTATTTCATGTTACAGCTATGCAAACATAAATGTCAGTTTAAAAAATTATATAAGGGGCGCCTGGGTGGCTCAGTCGTTAAGTGTCTCAGGTCATGATCCTGGGGTCCTGGGAATCGAGCCCCACATCAGGCTCCCTGCTCGGCAGGAAGCCTGCTTCTCTCTCTCCCACTCCCCCTGCTTGTGTTCCCTCTCTCACTGTGTCTCTCTCTGTCAAATAAATAAAATCTTTAAAAAAAAAATATATAGTATCAGACTTCACCCATTGTATTCTGAGCATTGTTGGAAGCATTGTAGTGTGAAAAGGAACATATGGTGCAATCAACAGGGCTATAGGAATAGAGAGAGTAGTTTATCCCACTGGGACCTGTACTTGGCTAGAAATAAAGTGTCACTAGAACAGAAGAATGTTCTTAAATTTGTATCCCTAGCAGTCAGTCAGTTGTGTACGTAGCAGGCGCTCCATAAATGTTTGTCGTATTGTACATAATTGATCGGAAAGATTTCTAGCACAGATAGTCATGGGATTAGATAGAATGGGTAAGAACTAGGGAAGGATAATGGTTTGGCAGGAAGACAAGAATATATGTTCCAAATGTGCTTATAGTTTTATATAAAATCACTGAAAATCTGTAAAGAGAAGCCAAATTGGTACTTTACTTCTGAAGTATTATGTGGACTGTGTGTATACATACATGTACAGGTAGAGGAAGAGGCAGTGGGGATACAGTTCTATTCTCTAAAGCATGTTGGAGGCAGTGCTCGATAAGTACTTTCATAAGTGCATTTCCTATGTTCTACCAGAGGTAGTGATTTGCTTTGACTGTATCCTGAGCTTAGGAGGCATGGATGGTCTCAATACATTTTAGAAGTTCTCTTTTTTTTTTTTTTTTAAATTTTATTTATTTATTTGAGAGAGAGAGAATGAGAGACAGAGAGCAGGACAGGGAAGAGGGCAGAGGGAGAAGCAGACCCCCTGCCGAGCAGGGAGCTCGACGCGGGACTCGATCCCGGGACTCCAGGATCATGACCTGAGCCGAAGGCAGTCGCTTAACCAACTGAGCCACCCAGGTGCCCGTAGAAGTTCTCTTTGAATACAGTTGAGAAGGGCAAGGGGTATGTTGACAGTGGTGGAAAGTACATGCTACTCGTTAACCGGAATGAGAATTCTGGAAAAAAAAAAAAATGCAGAAAAATGCAAACATCTTGGCTGTTGAGGCACTTAGCAGAAGGATGACCAGCCTGTTGTTTTGGTGTTGAGTGAGTATATCACCGTTCGTGTATCACCTTATTAGAACTCAGAATGATGTTGATGATGATGCCACCACCTGGCTTTTGCAAAACTCTATTAATTTTTCTACACGTTATTTCGTTTGAGCCTTTTAATGCTGCTGGGTGATAGGACTGGTATCATGTTCGTTATATACACGAGGAAACAGAGGCTGATTGATCACGACTTCCCCGTACAAAATGTGCCAGATGTGGTGAGTGGTACAAGAACTGCGTCCCACACCTCTTGTCTCTAAGAGAAGCACCGGGAGCCCCAGGAAAATTGAAGCTACATTTGTTAACCAGTTTAAAGCCCTGGGGATACTTCATACTTCTTAAAAATGTTTTTTTTTTTCCCCAACTAATTAAAATTGGAATCTGAAGGGACACAGCTTCAGCCCTGCATTATAATTACCTAAGTTTTCCAGCTGGGGTTTTTACTGGGTCACTGTTAAGAAATACTCCTCCTACTCCTCCTAATACCAGCGACAGGGTTTGCTGAGTGTGTTTTATGTGCCAGGTTATGTTCTAAATGCTTTTCATGTTTCATTTTTCTAATACCTTCACAAGAAACCCATGAGCAGTGCTCTTAATATCCCTGCTTTACACCTGAAGAAACAAGGTGTAAAGGGATAGAAGAATAAATTCTCCAGGGGCACAGAGCTTTGATACAGACACATCTTGGTCTTAAATTTGGGATATTTGGCTACAGAATACATGTCCTTACACAACATACTATACTACCTAAAAGTTATATGCAGTCTCCTTTTTTCTTTCAAAGGGGTGGTTCAAAAGAGCAGTGTGCTCTGGGAGCTGCCATGGGAGTGGGGCGCTAAAGGGTGTATCTTTGCCAGAATATGGCCGTGTGTCTGTCCTTGTGCCGAAGCACTGATTGTAAATGTTTAGGGCAAAGAGTGCTGGACTTGAAGTTATATCTGGGTTCAAAATTTGGCTTCATCATTTTCTGGTTATGAGACACTGGATAGGTCACTACATCTCCTGGAGGCTGATAATACTCCAGATATCTTAGAAAATTAAGTTAAAATCTGTGACCAGCTCAGGTGCTGAATAGTATTGATTCTGAAACTGAATATTAGATATTTCTGTAAAAGGCTCACTTAGTGGTTTCCAGTTCAAATTAAACATTTAATTTATTTGGGGGCAAACCTGATAGGATGCCTGCCCTCAGGCTCACAGGCCAGACCAGAGGAACAGAGACTAGGTCACTGTAGTGAAATGGGTGTTGTAAGGGCTTGCATAACTGATGGCGGAGGAAGTGAGCAAGTCCGGTTGGGTCATCAGAAAAGATTCTCAAAGTACATAACCTTTGAACTTGGACTTGAAGGCTAAGCAGGATTCTTTGTAAGCAGGGAGAGAAAGAAGGATGAAGAAGGGAATTTACGGAGGAGAGTCAACATGTGCAAAGGTGCTGTGGCATGAAAGGGCAAAAAGGTGTTTGTGAATCCTCAGAATTCCCTGGATCCAGACTCTCCGGTAGTCACCCAGGTGGGGGAGGGGCGGTGGTGTGAACAGTCTTGCGTGTCAGGATCAGGAGTCAGGACTGTATTCTGTAGGCAATTAGTTGGTGGTTAGGTGTGCGGGAGTTCAGTTTTACAATATTATTTTGGCAGTTGAATAGAAGGTACTAGCAAACCAGGTGAAGGGTGTCACTGTATTCCTAGCCAGTGTTAACCTTAAGAAATAAGACTGCCAGTTATTTTACCAGCAAAAGATGGGTTTATTTGGGAATAAGAGAGAATTGCAATCCAGGACAGGCAAACTATGGCAAAACCCCAGGCAAGTCCACCAAACAAAGAAGAAGAAGACTCTTGTAGAAGAAAGTGGGAAGCTGGGAAGACTGTCATAAACAAAAAGTCTATTGGAGTAAACTGGGAGTTCCTTTTTTTTAAGATTTTATTTATTTATTTTAGAGAGAGAGAGAGAGCATGCGCGGGAGCAGGGGGAGAAGCAGAGGGAGAGGGAGGGGAAAGAATCTCAAACAGACTCTGCCCTGAGCACAGAGTCCTGTACCAGGCTCCATCCCACCACCCTGAGATCATGACCTGAGCTGAAGCCAAGAGTCCGATGCTCAACAGACTGAGCCACCTATGTGCCCCTAAACTGGGAGTTCTAAGTTATAGTGGCTTTTCACTGGCTGAGCTGGGCCTGTCTCTCATTGGCTGGGCTGTTGGGGCAGGAGGAAGCCTTCCTTCTTCCTGCTGGAATAGTAAAGTAGTATCTGTGTGCAAGGTCCTGTCTCTTCCTGTTGGGTCTGCAATTAACTACGAGAGTGGTAGCGCAAGAGAGTGCCCCCTGCCCCCAACCCTCCCAACTCCATTTTAGTGAGGTTTCCCTTTATTAATTTTCACACCAGAGGTGGGGTGCTGGATTCCTGAGAGACCACTGGGTTACAGTGTGTCAGATGTCAGGGGTGGGAGGGATCTGAGGGTAGAGAAGAGTAGAGAAGGGCTTTCAGATTGCGTGGAAAAGGAACTGGGATAGAAAATCTAGAAAGAAGAGCAGATGAGGGAGGGAGATAATGAATTTAGTTTGGGGTATGTCACATTTGAGGTCTTTCCAGTTGTCCAGAGCTGTATAACAAATCATGTTAAAACCTAGTGGTTTAGGGGTGCCTGTGTGGCTCAGTCAGTTGAACGTTTGCTTTCAGCTCAGGTCATGAGCCCGGGGTCCTGGGATCGAGCCCCGCATTGGGCTCCCTGCTCCGCGGGGAAGCCTGCTTCTCCCTCTCCTACTCCCCCTGCTTGTGTTCCCTCTCTCGCTATGTCTCTCTCTGTCAAATAAATAAATAAAATCTTTAAAAAACAAACAAACAAAAACCTTAAAAAAAACCCAACCTAGTGGTTTAAAATAACAGCCTTTATTATGGTCATAGATCTGTCATTTGGGCAGGGCCTGGTGGGGACAGCTTGTCTCTGCTCAGCCTCAGCCAGGGCGGCTTGAAGTATGAGGCGGGGATCATCTGAAGGCTTACTCACTCCCGTGAGGGGCAGTTGTACTGGGAAGACCCAAGCAGTGGGGGCTTCTCGACATCCATCTCTATCTGCATGGTCTCCAGAAAAAAAAAAAACCCTGTTTGATCGTTATTTGCCTGCCTACGTTGAGTATTGCTTTTCTCCAGAGGCTGTGCCGTAGACCCTGCCTTCTTACGTGTTGCCTACGGGCTCCCAAGGTGTGACTCCTAAGAGAGAGGCAGGCAGAAGCTGTGTGGCTTTTTGTGACTTAGCCTCGGGCATCACCTCCTCCACATTCTGTTAGAAATGTGCCTCGAAGGCCAGCACATATTCAAGGAGAGGGAGGTGAGACTCCACTTTTGGTGGGAAGAGTGTCCGTGACTGTGTGCACGTGTTTTAAAACCACTACCCAGTTCTCCTGGGACGTTTATGTGGGTAGGTTCGGGAGTGAAATACGGATCTCTAAGAGAAGGAGCGGGGCAGGATATCGAGGTTTGGGAGACATGTGATATTGGAAGCTATTAAGTTGCTGAGATGGCCCAGGAAAAAAATGTGGAGTAAAAGGAGAGCAGAACTTGGATGTTGAACATTTCAGGGCTGGGAGAGGAAGGTGAGTTAAGCCACAGGGAGTTCAACTTTCAAGGTCTGTGGAGAGGCCAAGGGGATTGGGCGGAAAGAGTAGATATTGGCCTGTGCTTGACTACCCATGGTCGGTAATGCTGAGAGATTCAGGCTCCGTGGGTTGGGGTGGGGTGGGCTTTGCTTGCCTGTATTGAGTGTTGGTTTTTGTTTTTGAGCGCAGAGGGGGTGGTAGCTTGACCTTTGTGCGCATTTGTAAAATGAGGGAAGAAACCAGAGGCGGGGGAGAGTAACTGGCTTAGCTGTTACTCTGTATATCACTGGTTTTAGTTAAGATGCTTTTAATGCAAAGTGTATTTTAATAGTCATATCCTAGAGTTTGACCTTCAAGGAGCTCAAGTCTGTGAGCAATAATTCACTTTAATGGTAACAGCCTTGCAGAGAAGAAGTACTTACTAAATATTTGCAAAATGAAAGTGTAGTATTACACATTCTCTGGGTGGTTTGAGAGCCAGAGAAGCAATTTTGCCTAGAGGTTACATTTGAGCCAAATCCTAGTGAAGCTGTGATGATGATGATGATGATGATTTTTTTTAAACTGGTGATTTCTCAGGGCAAACCTGAAGTTGTGAGTGCTCACAAACCTGAAGTTTGTGAGTGTCTCGGCTATGGGATTCATGTGTGCAGCATGTCTGGATTTGTCAAATATTCTCACCCAGGTTCTCTTAAGAAACGATTTTCAGTCCAGAGTGGCAGGTCCCAAACTGGAGTCCATCAGCTATTTCTCTCGGATCATTGTTGGAAGGGAAACCATACCTTTCAATCGGTTCTTCGGGTGATTTTTAAATGGATTGCTCATTGCTTCAGGGATTAAATGAAAATTTGGACTAATAGTAAAGATAACATAACAGGTTTCTCTTGGTTTAGGGGCTTTTATTTTTCCCAAAATTATAATCCGTTCTCAAATTTCCTCTTTTTAACCTCCAGAAGGGACTCCAGCCCTGGGAGTCTTGCTGTTTTGCTGGTTTGCCTCTGGCTGGGGCTTTGGTCACTGCAGTTGGTCTGATGACGTTTTCCTAGTCTGATTATTCTATTTATAATGGCAACTGTAGCTGTTAAGTTTGAAAAGCAGTGAACTCTGCTGAAACAACCAACTTTTCAAAGTGCACTGGATAACTTTGATAATTCCCTAAAATCCAAAGTGAAGCGTAAACCTCAAATCACACATCTGTCTTTCAGCTCCTCTCAGTTTTCTCTTGGCATGCTGCATTTTTCTGTGGGTCTGTCATCCAGCTTTGCTCTTCCCCCGCCCTTTAGCTTTTCTCTCCTTTCCTGTCTTTCTTCTCCACTGAATTTCCATTTTCGTCTTCTCTTTTTATCTTTTCCTATTTAGGGCCATAAAATGGAACTCAAGAATTTTTTTGTTCTTGTTCTTTTTATTTTGCTTTTACTTAAGGGATTTATTCAAGATATTTTATGTTTCCTATTAGTGTTAGTTTTTTTCCTGTGGAAATAAAAAACCCCCGAGAAACAGATTTCCTAGTTTGTTCATTTATTATTAATTAATTTCATTGCTTTTGTGACGTTAACTTATAGGTCTTTCTCTCTTTTTGGCATGTGTAATGATTCAAAGCTTAGAAAAAATTTCAAATCATTAATTGGGAATTTTCAAAACTCACACTTTTTAACTCTTTGGGTCTCTGTATGGATGCTCGGCAAAGCAGAAACACTTAGAGGCTGCATAATTTTTAAAATTTACTGGTAGATGAAGAGGAACTTTTGATTTTTCTTTATCAATTAAAGGAATTGAGGGAAGTGGTTGTTCATTTGCGGTTCTAATCCTGTGCCATTTCAGGGTATGGACATTTGTCACATTGTCACTTCCACCTTGGACTGGCCACCAAACATGAGACATGTTGGCCACCAGCAAGTGCTCCAGCTCCCTGAGCTGAGGAAGAGGCTATGGGGTGGGTGGCCCCTCCCATCTGGGCTCCCGAGGGCTTTCACCCACGTTTGCCCACGTGGCACTGTAACAGGAGCCCCCAGGCACTCTGAGAACTCTCCTGCTTCTCTTGACCCCGGGTCCTGTTCACCCAGTCACCCTTTTGCTTTTGGCAATAAAAGGCAGTTTGGGGGAATTTTTTAAGTAGGCTCCATACCCAGCGTGGAGCCCAATGTGGGACTTGAACTCATGACCCTGAGATCAAGACCTGAGCTGAGATGAGGAGCCGGGATACTCAACCGACTAAGCCCCCCAGGTGCCCCATTGGGGAGTTTTTAATGTGTGTTCATTTTCCCATTAATACCACTACCTCACATCTGTATTTTCTATGCTGAACAAAAGAAAAATGTTACTGGGCCCTTCACGGTGCGCCCTGCCACAGAGAATGTGGTAGTTCTGCCCTTTTCTTTAGAGGTCGGAAAGGTGATTGGAAGCATGCAGAAGGTGAGATGGGGATGGTTTGGGCCTTTTAGCTTTGGAAGAATTTGAAATTCTTAGTTCTTTTCAACCTGTATCGAGTGGGAAGGAGGAATTTTATTTGGCAGTGATGCTCACAATCTATTCAGTGCACCCCTGGTCCTGGCCCCAGCCAAGCAAGTCAGGGCAGCAAATGCCTTATTTGAGCCTCCCTTTAGCTCTGCTCAGATGTACTCTTCCTTTCCCATCTTAACCAGTGAGGGAGTGTGAAGTGTGGGGGGCTTAAAGAACTACCCAATATCCTATAGTTTACAGTATTTCACCACCTCTCAATCATGTAGAAAGACCTTATTTTATTTTACTTTAATTAATTTATTTACTTAGAGAGTGTGTGCACTCCCGGGAGGGGAGAAGGGGAGAGAGCATCTCAGGCAGACTCCTCGCTGAGTGGGGAACCCGATCCAGGCCTCCATCCCAGGACCCTGAGACCATGACCTGAGCCGAAACCAAGAGTCGGACGCCTAACCCACTGAGCCACCCAGGTGCCCGGAGAGACCTTATCTTAAATGGATTTGTTACAGACATACCTTTGCTAAAATGCAGATTTATTTAATAATACCAGGATTCCAATGTATGGAATTTTGCCTGCGAATCTTTGTGCTCACCACGGATAAGTGAAATGTTTGGATGCCAGTCCAGCAGAGCCTTTGGGTCTGTAGTTACAGTCTTGGGATTGCTGTTCTGGGGAGAAGGCCACGCTGGGATGTGGAAGTGCTGGAAACGAAGCACTCCCCTCACCCCTGTCTGGCCTGCCTGGGGAAGCTGGAACACCTTTTGAGGAATTAGTTTTTCCCTTCCAGCAGAAGCCAGTGGGCAGCCCCCCTGGGGCTTATTGGGAAGCAGCTACGGCTATCATTCACTTCCTTCTGTGACCTGGCATCTTGAGGTTCAAGCAGCTGTACTTAGTGTGTTTGGTCTTTTCTTGTGCTTTGTAGTAATTCTTCACCATTTCTTCCCCCGTAAATTAAACATCATCTTTGTGGGCGAAAATGTGTAAAAGAAAAGCAGTAAAACATTTAAGTAAAAAGGCCTAGAGACCCCTGTCATCTTCAGCACCCTTCTCCCACATTGATTTGTCTGTGTCCCAGCCTCATCCTTTCTTTGAAAATACCTGTTAATTAAGGGACACATATACTACGGGAAACATAAGCACATTTTAATGAAAGTAAAAACCCAAGTACAGACCTCATTTCCTGTATTCACTAACATTTGTCCGCTTGCCCTCCCCCCTCTCCCCTGCACACACCCTGTCCAGTCACTATTCAGGTTCTTAATCACAAGCATGGACTCGAAACACAGGCTGCTTTCTTTGGCAGGCCTTCAGGATATCAAGTTTCCTCTGTTCAAAGGGAACCCGAGACCTGCTTGTGCCTGACTTCTTTCACAGAAGAGATCTTCTTTAAAGCTGGATTTGCCAGTCACAGTTTTGGATATTAAATGCAGTTGGTGTTGGGGGGTGTGTGGGTGTTGAGGAAGGGAGCATTTCGGACCTCGACCGGGAGCTGCAGCTGCCTTCGGTGGCTTCATGGCAGCCCAGGGGCGGTTGGCTTCCGCCCGCGTGATTCTGTCAGTCACTGTTGCAGGCTGGCCTGGTCCTCCCGCCCTCCTCCCCCCCCCAAGGTCAAGGCTGGCCCCTCATCTCCGGATGGAGCTGGAGCGGGGAGTGGGGAAGGAAAAACATGTTCAGGATTGACCTGCTTCTGAGGTGTGCAGCCGTGGGGGAGGTAGAGGCAGGTTCCTGAGTATTCAGGAATGTCTGTTCTAGAAGGTGCCCCAGGAAGGGAGAGGCCTCCCAGGGTTGCAGCATTCTGTTGTCAAAGTAACAGAGAGGTGCAGGGCTCTTGTTTATATTGCAGGCTGCTTATCGGTCAGTGCTCAGGCCTTGAAGGCCATTCTACCCCGTCTGGCTTTTAACTGGCTTCCTAACTCATTTAGGAATAGATCTGTTACAGTGGGGGCATGTTACAAAATGATCTCTTCATATAACTTACACTTTACACTGTGGTCTTTTTCTCAAGTTTTAAATCTGTTCTCTTTAGAGGTAAATCATGTTTTTCTTTATTACTTTTGATGTAGTGTTAAATCTTTTCTTTTTAAAAAACTGGGTATTTCTGTTATATGAGGCTATAACTTTTTGTTTCATCTTCTCTAGGTAAAGGACACAAGCTTCTTAAATGGATGTAGCTAAAAATTTGGTCTTGTTAAAGGAAGAAAAATTGGCTGAATGGTGGGAGATGAGAAGGAAAACTGTGCTTGCTTTCAGGCTAAAAAGGGATGATTTTTCTCTGTACCATGGAGAAGCATGGCCCAGATAATTGAATGGCACACAGCTGTTTCTTTGTAGGCCTGCAGTCACTTTGAGCATGGGGTTCTGCTTGTGTCAAAGAACAAGTGGGTTGTGATGACCTCGCAATATCCAAGAGAATAAAGCTTGAAACTGAAGAAGCTGATGTTCCCAAAGCCCAGGAGTGAGAATGTACTCTTATTTTGCTTTTTCTCTTCAGTGAAACTGAAGAGTACTTGCTATAGAGAGTGAAACTTCTACTTGATCTCTTATCGCAAAGTTAAGGTAAGGATATCTAGGCTGTTTTAGATGTTGGCTTTTTAAGCTGTTCTAGGATGTGTGTCAAGGGTGAGGCCTGCATTTTTGACATCAGATCAGCTGTATTCTCACTTAAAAAATTTAGAAGTGGAAAATTCATAATTCTTTATAAAATACCACATATTTTTATTCCTAGTTTGGAACATGACTTGTAGCAATAATAGGGAGATTAAAAGGTTATCTCTTAGTGACATCTCTCAGCTGAAAATTAAGTATAGCTAATCCTATTTTTATATTACAGGTTTCCATTACCTTATTTTAAAGTGGATTCCAGACTACCTTTGTGCATTTATGTTCATAAATATTGGCAGTAATGCTTGATTTTACTTCTGTGAAGTTAATGAGAAATAAAATACAGGTGTGTGTGTGTGTGTGTGTGTGAGAGAGAGAGAGAGAGAGAGAGTTTATGCATTTCTAGGCCCCGCAACCTGGAAAGGAGATGTCAAGGCTTCGAGGGATAGTGGCTACTATCATTTGTCCCTAACATTTGTTACTTAGATTTCAAAGCCCTCTTTTCTGTCTCCTTTTCCCTGCTGTCCAGGCAAACAGCCCCAGCAAATACAAGATGACAGTGTGGGCTGGGAGCAGCATTGGCCCCTGCAGTGTGTAGGGCTAAGGAATCAACAAAACAGGACAACAGAAGACTTTGTGACACTTTAGCTTTTCCAAAACAATGTCTGCATTATTCTTTTTTTATTCTTTGGTAGGTGGCTGTCCAGTGTACAGGAGTTGACTGTTGCGCACACTCTGAGATCAGCTGAACTCACTGAGACACTAGTGAGAGTTCTGAAGTAAAATTCCTACTTGGCTTGTTTTTCATGATTTTTGTGACCTCCAACCTTTCAGTAGCTCACAGGGAACCTCCATTCTCCTATTCCATCAGCTTTTCCTCTACCGTAATTGCATGGCTAACCATTCCTCAAGTCCCCTCCTAGTATCTGTAGTATCTAAAAAAAGTTACTTTTAATTTATGAGAGTGATGCATGAATACACTCTCCTTGTCAAAAAAAGGCAGGGAGGAGAGTGAGAGAATATAGATAAAGATATTTGCTCAGAGACCTCAGTTGGTGAGAGTCCTGTCCTTTTTTTAGGGACCTGAATACAGGTCTGTGTAGACCAGCAGTTCTCAAGCTTTTGCTTGCATCCAAGGGCTTGTTCAAACATACTGCTTTATGCAGATTGCTGATTCAGTGGTCTGGGGTGGGGCCTGAGAATTTGCATTTTTAGCAAGTTCCCAGGTGATGTCAATGCTCTGGTTCTGGGACCACACATTGGGAGCACTCCTAGAATTGATTTTTGCCTATGTGTGACTTTCAAAAAGGCAAATACTCTCATACTATATGCACTTCTATATTTTTCATCTGGCTGTCTTAGGAGAGCTTTCAAATAGTGATTTTTTTTTTTTTTTTAAGAGAGAGTTGGGGAGGAGAACAGGGCAGAGGGAGAGGGAGAGAGAGAATCTTAAGCAGGTTCCATGCTCAGCTCAGTGCAGAGCCCTATGTGGGGCTCAATCTCACGATTCTGGGATCATGACCTGAGCTGAAATCAAGAGTTGGACGCTTAACCGACTGAGCCACCCAGGCACCCCATGATCATTTCATTCTTTTTAACTGCTGCATAGTGTTTCAGAGTATAAATATGCTTTAATTTAAATTCTGTTAATGGGCATTTTGGTTCTTTACAGTATTTTTTTTTTTTAAGATTTTATTTATTTATTTGTGAGAGAGAGAATGAGAGAGAGCACATGAGATGGGGGAGGGACAGAGGGAGAAGCAGACTCCCTGCCGAGCAGGGAGCCCAATGCGGGACTCGATCCAGGGACTCTGGGATCATGACCTGAGCCGAAGGCAGTCGCTTAACCAACTGAGCCACCCAGGCGCCCGGTTCTTTACAGTATTTTTAAAAACTGTTATAAATAAATGCTGCACTGAATATCTTTGTTTATTCCTCCTTTAGGCAAGCATGTTGGCCTAGGGTAATATGGAGAAGTGAAATTGCTGAGCATGTATATATTTTATTTTAGTTTTGTTCTGATTGGTAATGTCACCCTGACTCTTTATGATGTTCACCACATTAACACCTAGCCCTGAGTAATTTGTTTTATTATCCTCCTAAGCTGGGCCTAAACCAGAGTTGCTAGGAAAGTTGTAAAAATGTGCTGATTGGGTTCTTTGGAAATTCAGCCTGAAATGGGCTTTGGGCTGCTGGCCAGTCTTTTTTCATTTTTTGTAGACTTCCTAAAACTGATACTCAACTGTTTTTTCCGCTCTCAGTACACTCGATGGATGAGAATTGCCTTCAGTAACAATGGCTCACTTATGTCAAGTTTCTAGAGGATATAAGTCCAAAGGTGTCTTTTTATGTGAAGTCGTTGTTAGACTTCTCCATTCTGGATGTTCTTCCCTCCTGTCAGACTCTACACATTGATAACCAAATGTAGCATTTCTTGCGTCCTCCACTTTCTAAACCATTTATTCCTCTTTTCCTGTTTTGCCCTGGGCAGTGATATGTGTTGCCTGAGTCTGGCAGGTGTCAGGTGGGGCTGCAGTCATAGTTAGGTGGTGGCAGGGTAAGTGGGTGTTACATCTCAGCACTACCATTGCTAATACATTTGATTTCATAGATGGGTAAAATTAAAATTAGGGGTGGGGAGCTCACGCTGAGTTGTCAGTTCCTTGTTCTGCCAAATCATTAAAATCAACCAACATAAAGCCCCACCATCTTTTTTATAAATATGCGATTTTTAACACCCCCTCTCAAATCAGGGAGGACATAATCTGAGAGTAAAGGACATTTACTTTTAAGTTCAGTTTCAAAAAAAATTTTTTTTTCTCCTTTGTCTCTGGCAATTGAAAATACTGATTAGTCTGGAGTGATCCTAGTGTGTATATATATATATATAGAGAGAGAGAGGGACCTGCCATTTCTTGAGTAAAAAAATGTGATGCGTGCGTGAGGTTTTCCTAGTTTCCCATGCTGCTGCTGGTGCTCCCCAAAGTGACTGCTGGACGTGGGGGTGGTCCTCTACTGGGCAGCTCTCCTGAAGGAGAAAAATTCTTAAGATCCTTGGTCCCTTGTCCCCAGTCTTTGAGCACGTGCTGGGTGCCAGGCATTGAGCGAGGTTCTAGATAAAAAGAAGCGGAGGAAGGAGTTCTTGCGTTTCAGCAGCTCCCGGAGAGTCCTGCTTCGTCTATACTATGCAAACTGCTTTGCGTTGAAAATGTGTTCAGATTTGTGTGTGATGACAACTGCCATGTGTGCTCAGAGATCACTTGCCGTCCAGATCTACTTAGATCGGTCACTTTTGGCTACAAGCTGTGCTTAAACAAGGTTGCTGTTGTATCTCTGAGCTTCTTGGGAGCATCTCCTTTTAAAGCCAAGAAACTCTGTTGTGAGGACACCCGAGTTACCTATTACTTACTTTTGTGTTTTTCTGTTCTGGGATGTGAAAATACCCAATAAATGATGACAACATTTGTGCTGATTTTAACAGCAGGGCTCCCCCAGAATAGAGTGAACCTCGTCCTTCTCCTCTAGGAGAACTTCAGCAGAGCCTAAGACAGTTGTACCTTTGGAACCTCATGTGATGTGTGGAAACAAATTAAAAAGTAACCCACAGAGTAAGTCATTACAGTGTTAATTCTTTCCAAACAACCAAGATCTAAGGGGCTTATTAGGTTTTAAATAGATAATAGTGCTTTATTAGATTTTTTTTTTCTGTTACGACTTATTGGATGAGATGCTGAAGGGATTTAGATGACTTAAAAAAATTGAAAACCCTTCGGTTTGATTAAAACGGGCACTGAACACCATGTGGAAGGCAGTTCCACAGCCTCAAGGAACCAGTTGTGGGTTTATTTCAGTGAACCTGATAGAAAAGGTATTTTGAAGAAAGGGCAATAGGCTCTAAACCATGTGTGCATCCCGTAAACTTCCCCCCAAGACCACTATCTTGAAACCTAATAAATATTTAATATAAGGGGAGGCATCTGAGGCTTTTCCTAGTGCTAAGGGGCTTGCTGCAGTTGCTATGGAAAAACTCGTGCTGGTCTCAGCTGTGTGACAAGGACACTGCAGACCTTTCAGGAAGGGGAGCAGGAGTGGAGGGTCATTGAACCTCAGTGAGCTTGAAGAGCCCTGTTGGTTCTGATGAGTATTGATCAGTTTCTTTATGGTTTCCCATATTGTAAAATGTCTGCTGTTTTTTACTGTTCAGTATTTTTTAAAGTCCTTATTTTACTTGGAATTTGGCTTCCATGTTGCAGAATCCTAGCCTTGTATGTTGGTAAAATTAGGATGTAATTTAGTTACTAATTATTTGTATTGTTATCATGATATTCTTCATAATAGAGAAAAGGACAAAATATTACACAAAATGTTTGCCTGATAAGGATTATTTTCATTTGAAGAAACATAAATGACCTGGTTGGTTCTGACCGTTCCTTGAACTTGTTTCTTTAAAGCTAGTTACAGAATTTGTTATATATAACTTAAATATTGGAGTCTTTTCCATGGAATTCACCTTACAGAGTAGTCTGCAAATAAACTGTGACTTTTATGATTGTTTAAAAATTTTTTTTTTTTTTAAAGATTTTTTTATTTATTTACGACAGAGAGAGACACAGAGAGAGAGGGAACACAGCAGGGGGAGAGGGAGAGGGAGAAGCAGGCTTCCCGCTGAGCAGGGAGCCCGATGCGGGGCTCGATCCTAGGACCCTGGGACCACGACCTGAGCCGAAGGCAGACGCTTAACGACTGAGCCACCCAGGCGCCCCTGATTGTTTAAAAATTTAATATGTATGTTTCATGAATGAGAGCATAAATAACATTTTTTTGAAAAGTGTTTTGTTTTTTTGTCTGCTCTGGTGCTTAATGCGGTGGAATGTATTAGAATCTTAATAAACATTTAACACGTGTACTTCATGTTGAAAGTGGAACTCTCCAATCCTCAGTAGGTTTATTAATCTTTATATACTCTTAGTCCCTAGCGTAGGTTTTTGTGATACCTGTAAATTCTAGAAATGATAATTTTTGGTTGATTGATCAGTTGGTTGTTTTTAATGTGGCAGACATTTGCTATCTATGAAGCTGAAAAAAAGAATTAGCCTGGGGGCGCCTGGGTGGCTCAGTCGTTAAGCGCCTGCCTTCGGCTCAGGTCATGATCCCAGGGTCCTGGGATCGAGCCCCACATCAGGCTCCCTGCTCGGCGGGAGGCCTGCTTCTCCCTCTCCCACTCCCCCTGCTTGTGTTCCCTCTCTCACTGTGTCTCTCTCTGTCAAATAAATAAATAAAATCTTTAAAAAAAAAAAAAAAGAATTAGTCTGGACTGTGCTTATGGGTGGCCTGTTGCTAAGTTTTAATGAGTTCAAAGGGGGAAATGTGTGTTCCAAAAAATAACCAAACCTTTTTTTTTTTTTAAGACTTTATTCATTTATTTGAGAGAACAAGCCAGGGGGAAGAGGCAGAGGGAGAAGCAGACTCCCCGCCGAGCAGGGAGCCCCATGTGGGGCTCAGTCCTAGGACCCTGAGATCATGACCTGAGCTGAGGGCAGACACTTAACCAACTGAGCCACCCAGGAGTCCCCAAAGTAACCAAACTCTTAAATTGGAGCTGTATATGGTATATAAGTGAATTTGAAGGTTGTCTTTCCAACCCTAGAGCCTCTTTTTTTTTTTTTTTTTTTTTAAGATTTATTTATTTTAGAGAGAGAGTGTGAGCAGGGGAAGGGGCAGATGGAGCTGGTGGGGGGATGGGTAGAATCCTCAGGCAGATTCCCCTCTTGAGTGTGGAGCCTGATGTGGGCCTGGATCCCAGGATCCCGAGATCATGACCTGCTGAAAGCTAGAGTTGGCTGCTTAACTGACTGAGCCACCCAGGTGCCCCACCTAGAGCCTCTTTTGGGAATTATAGCAACAAAGGCAAATAGAGATGACTTGACTTTGGGTCCTCGTGTTAGGGTTTAGACCCTCCTATTTGGGGCACAGCTCCTGAAGACTGGCTCCGGTGAGGGGAAGAGAAGGGGATGAGATAACAAGCAGCCTTCTAGATGTTTCACATGAACTTGTACATTGTCTCATTTAGTCCTTTCAAAAGCTGCCTTAGTAAGTTACAGTAATTTGCAGGTGGGAAATGTGAAGGCCCAAGAAGTGGATGCTTCCTTCCTTGGTCTTATGGTTCCTAAATGTGAAATCAAGATGCAACCTAGATCAGTTCGTGCTCTGTGACCACTGCCATCAGCTGCTGGGAGTCATTGCAGCTGACTTGGGGGGTGGTGTTCTGTTGACTCCTGAACCACCTGCTTTATCTCACTTCCTCTGTGAATGTGTGAACGCATGTTTCCATCAATTCCGTCAATTATTCCTCCTTCTCCATTCTCTTCTGGTGGGGTGATAAGAGAAAGTGTAGGGGTAGGGAAAGTTCTGCCCGGGACCAGTCTGTTTTTTGTTTTTTTTTTTTCCTTTTTCCTCTTTCTCTGACTCTCCCCATTTTCCAAACGTGGTCCCTGACTACAGCAGGCCCTCTCCACAGTTAATCAAGTTTTTATTACTGGGGATCAGCCCAACCCTAACTAATGGCCAGTAATATCACTCCCTAGTTTTTTCTGTACACAGATGTGGGATGGCTGAGAATCCTTGGTTTGACTAGGCCAGACTGGTGTTAATGAGAAGATGGAGACCTAATCTGTGCCTTGGGGAGCTAATGGCTTGTCTGGGATGCAGGCCTCTGAGCCTTCACTGTACCATAAGACGGACTGACCTCATTGTTAAAGTGACTCACACAATTTGAATTAAGGGAAAGGAGTAAGTAATTCTGGTGAGGGAGAATCCAAAGCATTTTCACAAAAGATAAGCCCCACTGGATCTCAAGCTTTAGAATTTTGATAGGTCAGCTTAGGAAAGAATATTCTAGATAAAGGTGATATGGAGATTGCCTTACATATGGTAACAAATTCATATGTATTTTTTTGTTGCCTAACATATTATCCTAAAACTTAGCAGCTTAAAAAAAAACAAACAAACATTTGTTACCTTACACAGTTTCTGAAGGCCAGGAATCTGAGACTGGCTAGCTACATAGTTCTGGCTCAGGGTCTCTCATGGGTTTGCAGTAAAGCCGTTGGCTGGAGCGTTAGTCATCTCAAAGCTTGACTTGGGTAGTCTTTGGCAGGAGGTATCAGTTTCTTACTCCATGGGCCTTTCCATAAGGCTGCCAATGACCTAATTTTCATCGATCCTACAGAGAGAGAACCCAAGAGCTGTATTTTATTGGTCGTACAGATTGTCCCGGGTACAGGTGTGTGACTTCCAGCAATCAGTGAAGCCGTCTTGGAGGCCATCTTGTGGGTCACCATAGAGATGACCTGGTGTGTAATGTGTGTGTGGAAAAGGTGCAGAGCCTCTGTACCTGGAACTTAGGCAATGAGGAGTGATATCTGGGAGGTGAAGTTGATGTTGATGTGGTGTGAATTCCATGAGATTGAATGTGATGTGGAATTAACCTTCAAACAGCTTAGTCTAGTAGGAGTTATATTTTGTATGTAAGTATGATCCCAGGTGGAAGGCAAAATGCGTACAGAGGTATGAGTTATAAATATGAGAGTTCAGAGGTTATTGCTAGTGGGTAGCAGAGTCAGATTTGTTGGCGAGGTGGGGTTTGTGTTTGAAGGAAATGGTCCAGGTGTTGCTCACATTGAGGTGAGGTGGTGTGGTTCATCGGCACCTTATAATGCTGTGGACTGCTGTTAATCTCTTTATTGG
>NC_138372.1:122298308-122344560 GCF_054177405.1 Leptonychotes weddellii | reverse complement strand
TTTTCTTCAGAGCTTAACCTCCTGTGTTCTCTTGGCGCCACCATCCACCCAATTTTCTTTTTTTTTTTAAGATTTTATTTATTTATTTGAGAGAATGAGAAAGAGAGAGAGAGCACATGAGAGGGGGGAGGGTCAGACGGAGAAGCAGACTCCCTGCTGAGCAGGAAGCCCGATGCGGGACTCGATCCCGAGACCCCAGAATCATGACCTGAGCCGAAGGCAGTCGCTTAACCAACTGAGCCACCCAGGCGCCCCACCCAATTTTCTGTGTTAGAAATCAAGAGAGTCATCTTTTTTCCTTTTTCCCCCACTTCATGCAGTCATCTAATAAGGGCTGCAAATTTTATGTCTTAATATTTCTCAACATATATCTTTTTCTCTCTCACAGACCACCGGAGTACTCCCTAGCTCAGGACCTCATCCTCATGTGGATGCTGCAGGGTCTCCTGACTGGTCAGTCTCCCTGTCTCTCGGCTTGTCCCTCTCAAACTTCTCCTCCGTAGTCACCAGAGGGACTCATCTAAGATGCAGATCTGAATTGTCATCTCTCTACCTGGACATTACCAGCATTTCTCTCCTTTCCCCTTATCTCCTTTCTATCCTTTCTCCTCATTTCCCCATCTATTTGTCTGGAGTCTCAGCTGGTGCCCTCCTGCCCAGAAGACCTTATTGGTGTTCCTGACCACCCGATGTGCTTGCTTTCCTTTTAATCCTGTCCTCTGTTCCTGCTCTTCACTGGCCTTCGGCAAAAGTCCAAAGGTTCCCTAAACCTTACTTTCTGATCTAGCAAATTCACTTACTGTTCTTAGAGCTGTCATGTCCTTGTTTATTGCCGTTCATTCAGCCCCAACCCTGCTTCTGATTCAGTGCTTATTCCCCTGTGTGCTCTAGCTTGGTTTAATCTTGTTTTCTGTTTCATTTTGAGACGCATTGAGTTGCAGTTAGAGAAAGCCCTAGTCATGGTGCCAGACCTGATTCCTAGTCGGATGAGAGAACTCTCATGAGATTTCAGCGAAGTAATTTATTTGATTTTCAGTTTTCCCATCTATAAGGTGGTAATGATGATAAAACATCATTGGCTAGGGTTTTTTTTTGAAGCCTTACATGGGATAGTACATTGAAAGCCCAAGGGGAATATGTAAAGTAGAAAATAACAACAATGTTAAACCTAATTCCTTTATTATTAATTATATAATTATTAATAATTGAAAAGAAAACCTTCTACTGTGTTTTATTACCCATAGCTCTATGAACTCAGCTGGAAACCAATGAAAATCTTCCAAATGAATAAAAAAAAAAAGGATAAAGTCAGACTGGAGCCTTGTCTGCAAACCAGGCTGCCTGTCTGCAAGGAGACAAGAAGTGATCAGCCAGTGCACCCTTAGTGTCTTTAAGGCAGCGTGGTTCGGTCTGGGCTTGGTGTGCTTTGAAATTAAAATCAGGGATTTATACTGCAGATGTAATCCCCACAGGAATTCCTTGCAACAAACATACAGAGTTGGGGGAGGGGGAGATTATTACAATTACATTTTTCCCTGTGGTTCCTGAAGTTTCAGGGGATTGATTTGGCTGGTCTGTTTGGAGTTGGCTACTTATACAGTGTTTTTGTTAGTTTTTGCAGTAAGGTGTTTATGAGGATTAATGACTGCATTAAATAAGAGTAAACCTAAGACTTTCTGAGAGCTCATTATAAAAACATTCGGTCAAAACCTCCACTCTTTGTGACTGTAATCTTTGAACTGAATTGAGTAAGAGGAGAGGCCCTCTCTCGGGACTCCTGTCATGTCTTGCCTTTTCTGGGGCTGTGAAGGGTGGTAGTTTTTCTCTGTTCACTTTAAATAACGCTTAGTATTCATTCATTGATTCATTCATTTATGAGAGAGAGAAAGAGAGTGAGTGCAGGAGAGGGGCAGAGGGAGAGGGAGAGCGGGAATCTCAAGCAGGCTCCATGCCCAGTGTGGAGCCAGACTTGGGGCTCGATCTCACGACCTTGAAATCATGACCTGAGCTGAAACCAAGAGTCGGATGCTTAACCGACTGAACCGCTAAGGCGCCCCAAATAGCACTTGTTTTAAATTGATTATTTGTTTTTAGTGGGAAATAGAAGAATGTTGATCTTAGTCATCTTGGTAATGATCTTGTACTTAGCTGGATATATTCATAAATTTGTGTGGATAGTGGAGGAGAAACCAATATAAATTTGAATGTTTATTTTAGTGCAGATTTTTTTGTTTTTAACACCACATGAGTATATCTTTCTATTGTGAGGCATATGATAATTGAAGAAAACCTGCTTACTGAAAAATATTTCTCTTAGATTTTGTTTAGCTGAAATGATTGTAATAAACATTGTTTTATATTGCTCACTGAAGAGGGTCAGATGACAGTGTTGGTAAAAATACAAACCATTTTTAAAATTACAGCTGCACTTAACTTGTATACATATATTGTATTTAAGTCCCATCAATAACTTTAACAATGAACCTGTAGTTCAACCCATCCATTTTGTTAAAATTTTTAATTAATTTTAATTTTATTATGTTAAGGTACCATCAACTGAATTCTTACTATATGTATGTGCAAAGTATGTAAACTTCCATCTGTTGTAAATATTTTCTTGCAGGCTATGACTTGTCTTTTAGCTAATATTATCTTTTATCATAACAGAGTTTAAATTTGTATGTAACCAAATTTGCAGTCTATTAGTAACTCTTGGATTTTGTATCTTAGAGAAGCCATCACTTACTACTAAAGTAGTCTATAGTTACAGGGTAGAGTGCTACCCCCTACAGTTTTTCTAACATTTTTATTGGGCATATTTCATCTGGAATTTCTGGCGTGAGTTAAGGAACAGTTTATCTTTTCTCTGCTATACTCTTGTCCTATGTTAAATTCCTTTGTGTACAGAGATATATTTCTGGACTTCAGTTTGTTTCATTGATCTGTTGATTCTTATGCCCATACTGTGTGGTTTTAAGTACAATACAAAACTCATACTCTTTGAATTTTAAAAAGTTTACATTTTCTTCTATATGGTGTAAAGCAAATTTTAAATGAACAGCAAGGGATAAAATGAAAATTGAAATTCTTCTTTCTTTAGTTCATTCATCATAGTCTCCCTTCCCATTGTTAATTATTGTTATATTTCTTGACTTTTTTTCTCCAGAAAACTTCTATCCCTGTTCCAGCACACACACTTATCCATGGGTAAAAATGTGTACAAATGGGGTCATACTATATGTACTATATATTATTCTTTACCTTGCTTTTTAAAAAATATAACCGCGTTATTGGGATAAAATTCTTATACAACTCACTCATTTAATATACAGTTCAGTGTTTTTTAGTATATACTTGTGCAGTCTCTAACACAATCATCAACCTACAATAGACCTCCTACCCAGTAGTCACTCTCCACCCCTCCTGCCCCAGCCATAGGCAGACAGTAACCTACTTCCTCCAGATTTGCCTGTTCTGGACATTTCATAAAAATAAATTTATACATATGTGGTCTTTTGCCACTGGTCTCTTTCTCTTAGCCTGTTTTCAAGATGCATCCAGGGTATAGCATGTATCAGTACTGAATTTCTTTATTGTCAAATAATATTCCATTGTAGGGATATACCGCATTTTATTTATCCATTCATCAGTTAATAAGCATTTGGGCTAGTTCCACTTTCGGCTATTTTGAGTACTCCTGTATATTTATGTGAATGTATGTTTTCATTTCTTTTGGGGATATACCTAGGAGTGCAATTGCTGAGTCATCTGGTAACTCACTGTTTAACATTTGAGAAACTGCTAGACTGTCTTCTTAAGTGACTGCACTATTTTACATTCCTACCAGCAATGTATGAAGAATCTGGTTCTCCATATCCTCACCAACACTACTTCGTATTGTCTTTTTGATTATAGTCATTCTAGTAGGTTTGAAGTGGTATCTCACTGTGGTTTTAATTTTCATTTCACTGATGGCTAATGGTGTTGACTGCCTTTTTCTGGACTTACTGGCTATTTGTATATCTTCTTTGGAAAAATGTTTATTCAGCTCCATTGTCCGTTTTTTAAATTGGGTTGTCTTCTCATTGAGTTGTGAGAGATTTTTATATATTCTGGGTACAAATCCTTTATCAGATACATGATTTTCAAATATTTCTTCCATTCTGTGGGTTGGATTTTCACTTACATAATAGTGTTCTTGAAGCATAAAAGTTTTTATTTTTTATTTGGGTTTATCTTTTTTTACTTGCACTTCTGTGTCGTATCTAAGAAACCATTGCCTAATCCAAGGCCCTGTAGATTTATGTCTATGTTTCTTCTAAGAGTTTTATAGTTTAAGCTCTTATATTTAAGTCTTTTATTCTAAGTATGTAGTTTGAGGTAAAGTCCATCTTCATTCCTCTATATGTGGATATCTAATAGTCCCAGTACCATTTGATGAAAAGACTGTAAGATGCTCCTATCACTCCCCATCACTCAGGAAATTACAAGGGTTTTAGGAGCTCTGTGGCAAGAACTGAGGGTAGAGACCAAATATATATTTCTTAGTATGTCACACAGCCTTAGCAGGCTAATACACTGTCCTTATGTTTGTAGTAAGTTTTGAAATTGGAAAGTGTGAGTTTTCCAACTTATTCTTCTTTTTCAAGATTGTTCTGGCTATTATAGGCGCCTTGCATTTCCCTGTGATTTTGATAGGATTGTATGGAATCCGTAGATTGATTTGGGGGGAATATCACTCCCTTAACAATATTAAATCTTTTGACCCATGAGTATGGGCTATCTTCCCATTTATTTAGACTGGCTTTAATTTCTTTCAATAAATTTTTGTTCTTAGAGTGTAAGTTCTATACTTCATTTGTTAAATTTATTATTTCTGCTGATATTTTTTTTAAGTGGCATTCTTTTTTTTTTTTTTAAGTTTATTTATTTTTGGGGGGTACCTGGGTGGCTCAGTTGGTTAAACGTCTGCCTTTGGATCAAGTCATGATCCCGGAGTCCCAGGATCAAGCCCCGTGTCAGACTCTCTGCTCAGCGGGGAGTCTGCTTCTCCCTCTCACGGGGAGTCTGCTTCTCCCTCTCCCTCTGCCCCTTGCCCTGCTCTTTCTCTCTCTCTCTCTCAAATAAATAAAATCTTTAAAAAATAGTTTTATTTTTTTTAGTGATCTCTACACCCAACATGGGACTCAAACTCACAAGCCCGAGATAAAGAGTTGCATGCTCTTCTGACTGAGCCAGCCAGGTGCCCTCTGCTGCTATAATTAAATGCAACTTTTATTTTCTTAATTTCATTTTCAGGTTATTTACTATAATTATATAAATGTGATAATTTTTGTATATTGATCTTGTATCCTGCAAAGTTACTGAACTCAAGCATTTTTTTTGTTGTTGTTAAATATTTTATTTATTTGACAGAGAGAGACACAGCGAGAGAGAGAGCACAAGCAGGGTGAGTGGGAGAGGGAGAAGCAGGCTTCTCGCCGAGCAGGGAGCCCGATGTGGGGCTCAATCCCAGGACCCTGGGACCATGACCTGAGCTGAAGGCAGACGCTTAACGACTGAGCCACCCAGGCGCCCCTGAACTCACTTAAGCGTTTTAATAGCTTTATAGGCAGTTGCTTAGTTGAGATCATGTCGTCTGTGAATATAGATAGTTTTACTTCATTTTCAAGATGGATGTCCTTTATTTCATTTTCTTGCTTAAGTGTCCTGGCCAGAACTTCCAGTAGAATTTTGAATAGAAGTAGTGAGAGTGGACATCCTGTTTCCTGATCTTAGGGGGAAACCATTCAGTCTTTCACCAATAAGTAAGATGTTAGCTGTGGTTTTTATTTTTTATTTATTTTTTTAAGATTTTATTTATTTATTCGACAGATACAGCAAGAGAGGGAACACAAGCAGGGGGAGTGGGAGAGAGAGCTGTGTTTTTTTCATAGGTACTCTTTATCAGGTTGACGTTCTCTTATATTCCTAGTGTTTTTTTTCTATAAAAGGGTGATGAATCTTATCAAATGTATTTTCTGTATTTCTTGTGTCTGTTGTGATGAATATATGTTTTTTAGGCTTTTTACTGTTGGCATAATAATAATATATTGATGGGCGCCTGGGTGGCTCAGTTGGTTAAGCGACTGCCTTCGGCTCAGGTCATGATCCCAGGGTTCTGGGATCGAGTCCCACATCGGGCTCCCGGCTCAGTGGTGAGCCTGCTTCTCCCTCTGACCCTCTCCTCTCTCATGCTGTTTCTCTCTCGCTCGCTCTCTAATAAATAAATAAAAAAATCTTTAAAAAAAAAAATAATATATTGATTTTTGGATGTTCAGCCAACCTTGCATTCCTGGAATAAACCCCACTTGTTAATGTTAAATAATTCCTTTTGTATGTTGCTAGGTATGGTTTACTAGTATTTTATTGAGGATTTTTGTGTCATATTTATTCTAGAGATATTAATCTGTAATATTTTGGTGATATCTTGTCTGATTTTGATATTGGAGTAATACTGGCCTCATAGAATGAATTAGATAGTGTGTCTTCTTCAGGTTTTTTTTTTTTTTAAGAAAAGTTTATAAAGAATTGGTATGAGTTCTTTAAATATTTGGTACAGTTCACCGGTGAAGCCATCTGGGCCTGGAGTTTTCCTTGGGGGTAGTATTTTGTTTACTAATTTAATCTCTTTACTTGTTAGAGTTCTTTTTCACATTTTCTATTTATTCTTAAATCAGTTTGAGGATTTGGAGTCTTTCTAGGTATTTGTTCATTTCATCTAATTTCTCTAATTTGTTAGTATATAATTGAACATAGTATCCTTTATAATCCTTTTTATTTTTATTGTTGGTAATAATGACCTTCTTTCATTCCTCATTTTAGTTCTGCCTTGATTTTTAAGCAAGCTTTTTAAAGCTTTATGTTTTAGAAATTTAAAATGATTGAGCTAATTTTTTAACAACCACATAGTATTCCATAAACTGTTTATGACCAATAACATTTATAAATAATGCATCAGGTAGTATTTTTTAATATATTTTGGTGTATTTTTGGTGATACTGTGTGTCTGAGGGGAAATTTTTAGTAGTTGATTTGCTAGGTAAAAAGGATGTCGTGTTTGTTATGATCAATATTAGTAGTTATTAACAAATCTCCCTGAGTTTACACCAGTGTGTATGAGAGTTGTTTTGAATCTTGCCAGCACTGAGAATAATGTGACTCTTTTATATGTGCCCCTATGATTTGTGAACATTTTTGTCTTACTTTGATTTACACTCAATGAGATTAAAGATTTTTTATATGTTGGCTATTTATATTTATCTAGAACTAATTTTTATATCCATTACTCTTTTTTATTGGGTTATTGATCTTAACAAATGTTTTGTTATATTAAGGAAAGTAGACTTCTGTCATATGTCTTCTAAATATGTTTTCCCTGTTTATGGTTTCTTTTAACCTCGTTGGATATTTTTGTTTTGTAGAATTTTTATATTTTTATGTGGTTAGATTTATCTACCTTTTCCTTTCTGGCTGTGGCTTGTATCGAGTTCATGTTCCTTACTACTGTCCATTGCTGCCTCCTGTGTTATTAGGCTCTGTTAGGCTTAAAGAAACATACATGCTTGGTTTACCTCAGTTGATGGCTTTTATTGTAAAAATTCATAGAGAATACGAAAAATAGGATCAGCCAGATAATCGGGTTGTGGTGTTGGGACATAGAGAGTCTGGGAATTAGTCCATAGGTCTCTTCTCTGCAGGTAGATTAATAGAATATCCAGAAATTGTCTCCTTGGAGTGGACCTTGTTATACCATGAACTCAGGAAAATATTTGAAAAAGACACCACTTCAGAAGCCTTGGAGAATGGCTGAAATACGTGTGATGTTGATGGATGAAGGTGTTGTAGGATAGGGCTAGGCATTCCTGGAGGGAGGGGTATTTGAACAAAGACAACAAAAGAACAAAGACAAATGCTGATTCCCTGGATTTCTGGGTCTGATTTAAGAGGATTAAGGATGGGGAAAGGTCAATTAGTGTCCAGAATTCTTGAGAGGATGCTTGGACTTTATTTGATAACCAGTGGGGAGCTACTGAAAGGTTTAGAGTCGGACATTCATTTAATAAAAATTCATTTGTGTCAGGAACTGTTATAGGCACTTAGGGATATATCACTGTGCAAAATAAACCAAACAAGGAAAAAAAAAATTATTCCTCCTGTGTAACTTACGTTCTAGTGGAGAAAGAGAATCAATAATCATTATGCATAGTATGTATTTTTTTTTTTTCTTAAAGATTTTATTTATTTGACAGAGAGAGACACAGCGAGAGAGGGAACACAAGCAGGGGGAGTGGGAGAGGGAGAAGCAGGCTTCCCACAGAGCAGGGAGCCCGATGCGGGGCTCGATCCCAGGACCCTAGGATCATGACCTGAGCCGAAGGCAGACGCTTAACGACTGAGCCACCTAGGCGCCCCTGCATAGTATGTATTTTTATAGTGTGTTAGTTAATGTTTGCTACTGAAGCATCAAATAGAACAGAATCAAGGAGAGTTGTTACGTGTGTGTGTGGGGAGGGGTGGGAAAGAGCATAGTTGTGATTTTAAATGGGTAGTCAAGGTAGGCTTCAGTGAGAAGGTGGCACATGATAGAATCTGGTACTACATTAACGAGAACAGTCTAGGAAGCCAGGTTCTTTGGCACTGAATGGAGAGAGGGGGTGGAGAGTCTGGAGGCAGGAAGACCACCTGTATGAACTGATTCGATGCTTCAGTTGGAAGTGGAATTTCTTTTCCCCTTGGTTAGCAAAGAAGTCCAGTAGTTAACTAGCCTGATAAGCTCTACTTTGTTTTTTTTAGGTTTAGGAGAGATACAGTTTCTAAACTGTTATTCTTTATTACCAGTAGCCCAGTGTTTCTTTAAGTGTATTCATGAACTAACTATATCAGAATCACTTGGGATACAAGTTAAAAATGTAGGTGGCCGGGCCCTGCCCTAGACTGATCTTGGAGGTAGAACGGGATAATGGTTAAGACACAAGCTTGAGACAGTCTGTTTGGCTTCAAATCTTAAATCTGTTTCTTACTTGGCGAGTGTTCTTGGGCAAGATATATAACCTTTCTGTGCCTCAGTTTCCTCATCTGTAAAATGGGAATAATGATCATGGTAAGGATAGTATCTATTTCATAGTGCTGTGAGGATCAAATACATTAATTTATGTGAAGCGTTTAGAACACTGTTTGTCACATTGTAAGCATTTAGTTTTAGATGCAGTTGTTTTTGTTTTTACCGAACTGTAATCTCTGAAGGTGAGGCCCGTAATCTTCATTTTCAGTAGTCACCTTGTGTGGCTCATTTGCCCGTGTTCTACAGGATATAATGTTAATACTTCCAAAGCTATAGTAGTAATGTGTGGTGATTTTTGTTAGAATATGAGTCAATTAATGTTTTAATTTTCTAGATAGAGTGGTTTATTAGCAACAAATGCTATTATTTATGGGGTGCCTATGCTAAGCATGTTCTAGGCTATTTGCAACATCCCTGTGGAGAGAGGTAGATATTAATTAGCCCACTTTTACAGACGAGAAAAACTGAGGCTTATGCTGGTGAAGAAACTTGCCAAAGGTGAGACAGCCAGTGAGCCATGGAATTGTCACTGATGTCTCCACTCTGCCTGATTTCAGAGCACTTGCACCTTCCATAACATCATGTTCTAGTTACTCAGCCTTTTTCTTTGCAAATGTATACTTTACACTCCGATGCATTTGTGCGCATACCTCCCTGCTGCCGTACTGGAGATAAACCTCATTGGGCATGCTGTGTTTGTGGTAGGTGAGTTGCATCATTCTGCATGATTGAGAACTGAAGAAAATTTTGTCTTTACAAGATGTGCTAGAAGCGTTTCTGTTTGCAGGTTTTGCACCTCACAGCTCATGATTGAGGTGGTAAAACGAGCATGCCCTGTGTGGTAGCCAGCCTCCGTGATGGTTTCCGGTGAGCCTGGTATTCAGTGTTCGTAGAGTCATCTCCCAGATGGTACCAGGTTTAGCATATGGCAGAAATGATGATATGTGATGTCCTTTTTTTTTTTTTTTTTTAAGATTTTGTTTATTTATTTGACAAAGAGAGACACAGCGAGAGAGGGAACACAAGCAGGGGTAGTAGGAGAGGGAGAAGCAGGCTTCCCACGGAGCAGGGAGCCCGATGTGGGGCTCGATCTCGGGATTCCAGGATCATGACCTGAGCCGAAGGCAGACGCTTAACCGACTGAGCCACCCAGGCGCCCCATGTGATGTCCTTCTAAGATTTGGTTGTAAAAGACTGGCTTCTTTTTCTTTCTCTCTCTCTGTCTTTCTCCATCTCTTGCTCTAGGGGCAGCTAGCTGCCATGTTGTGAGTGGCTCTGTGGAGGGGTCCATGTGGGACCCCCAGCAGCTACGGGAGAGAACTTGGAAGCTTACCTCTCAGTAAGGACCTCGGAGGTTGCAGCCTGGCCGATGCCTTGCCCGCGATGTCATGAGACACCCTGAGTTAGAAGCACCCAGCGAAGCTGCTCCCTGATACCCAGCCTTCCCAAACTGTGACATAATGAATGGTTGATGTTTTAAGCTCCTGAATTTTGGAATAATTTGTTTAAAAAGCCTCAGATAATTTTAGTCTGAAGTTGTGAGTTTTGCGCCTTTATTCCCAACATCCTGGAGCCCCTCAGCTGTCATACATACATTCACACACACATATTTCACGTGGTTGCCTAATTTACTTCTGTTTTGTGTTGCTTTGTTATCTAGATCATCTCTGCTTTCTCCCTTTCTCCCCACTAAGTATGTTGTTGACTGGCTTTCTGGTGCTAAGATATATAGAATAGAAAGTATATCACTGTGGTACTCAGCACAGCACTCAGTAGACCGCTGGCTAGCCGGCTGGAACGAAGTGACTCTTACCCATTTCCAAGGTGCTGCATGGTGAACCGTCCTTTACCCAGCGGCCAGAAGGAGCCCTGATGCAGGTAGTTCCATAAAGTGGCTTCTGGTTTCTGTTGTAAAAACTCCATTGGTTTTTAGCTGAGAGTGTTGAAGGCATCACATTGTCTTCTTGCTTTTCTCCCTCTTCTAGTTCTTAAGCAGCAGAGTAAATCTAAAGAGAAGTCAGTTGGAACAGTGTTTCTGTTTTTGTTGAAAAGTAAGAGAATGCGGGACGCCTGGGTGGCTCAGTCGGTTAAGCGCCTGCCTTCAGCTCAGGTCATGATCCCAGGGTCCTGGGATCGAGTCCCGCATTGGGCTCCCTGCTCCGCGGGGAGCCTGCTTCTCCCTCTGCCTCTGCCTCTCTCTCTCTATCTCTCATGAATAAATAAAATCTTTAAAAAAAAAAAAAAAGAAAAGAAAAGTAAGAGAATGTGGCAGAGAAAAATCGTTAGGGCTTGGATCAGCTTATTTAAAGCAGTCATCTGCCTGTTAAGACAAGTGTTACCATGGTGTCTGGTCTTTCTGAACTCGTGTCTGTGTGTCATCGTGCCCTGTACGGTGACTACCTTTGATTCCTACTTCTCAAAATTCGGAGGCCAGCTTTCTCCCGAGGATTCTCTCTCTGAATCAGATCCTCTTATGGAGGAGAATCTAAATTTGAATCGCTCTGTTTTGATCAACATGCTGGTTAAATGTTTAGAACCCTACTTATTGGAGATATTGGGGCCTAGCTTGCCTCCTTAGAAACCCACAGAAAGCAACAAGGGCTGCCAGTGTTAATTTTAAGTATCATTGGGCTGTGATGGGTCTGCCATCTTGCTAGGCTGTTTTCACTGAATTTTGCCAAGAAAAAAAGACTGAGGAGCAGGTATAGGCCTCAAACTTGGTGCCCTACTTCTGTATTGAATAGATTGTCAGTTTCTGTTTATTTTTATTTATTTTTTAAAATATTTTATTTATTTGACAGAGAGAGACACAGCGAGAGAGGGAACACAAGCAGGGGGAGTGGGAGAGGGAGAAGCAGGCTTCCCGCGGAGCAGGGAGCCCGATGTGGGGCTCGATCCCAAGACCCTGGGATCATGACCTGAGCCGAAGGCAGACGCTTAACGACTGAGCCACCCAGGCACCCCTCTGTTTATTTTTAGAAAGATGTTAGACCACTAGCCAGTTTGCGAGCCACCTTCACCTGTGGTGGGGGATTCTGTGATGGTGAAAGTACTCCATAAATTTATAGCAGCTTTGGCTAAGAAGCCGATATTCAAATCACTATGTTTTTGTTTTTGTTTTTTAAATACACGAGAGAAATTTAACTAGACTGCTTGTTTAGTTGTTTACTTTGCATTAATAATGGAGCTTTTAAGTCATTTCTTTTATCATGAGCGCAGCCCTGCCCTGGAAACTATATATAAGTGTGCTTTGTGTGATGGTCCTTCAGAGACTTATGAAGCCTTGATAACGTCCAAGCAGGTGAGTTTCAGTGCCCTGGGTCTTTTCCCCTGGGCAGAATAACAGAGTAGGTGAAACATGTTTTTTTTAAATTTAAGTTAATAGATGATTTTTTAGTGCAGTAGTAGGTTTACAGAAATTGAGCACATAGTACAGAGAGTTCCCATATCCACCCTCCCTTCCCGTTTCCCTTATTATTAACATCTTGCATTTGTGTGGTGCATGTTCTAATTGATTAACCAGTATTGGTACATTATAATGAACTAAAGTCCCTAGTTTACATTAGGGCTCACTCTTTGTGTGGTACAGTTCAGCGGGTTTGGACAAATGCCTAAAGTCATATATCCACCGTTACAGTATCGTACAGAGCGGTTTCAGTGCCCTGCAAATCCTCTGTGCTCTGCCTGTTTATCCCCGCCTCCTCCGGAACCCCTGGCAGCCACTGATCTTTTTAGTGTGTCCCTCGTTCTGGCTTTTCCAGAATGTGATACCGTTGAAACCATACAGTATGCAGTCTTCTTCAGACTGGATCTTTTCACTGAGCAATATGCCTTGAAGGTTCTTCCATGTCTTCTCATGGCTTAACAGCTCATTTATTTTTATTTTTATTTTTTATTTTTTATTTTTAAGATTTTATTTATTTATTTGACAGAGAGATAGAGAGCACAAGTAGGCAGAGGGAGAGGGAGAAGCAGGCTCTCCACCGAGCAGGGAGCTGGACATGGGGCTCGATCCCAGGACCCTGGGATCATGACCTGAGCTGAAGACAGACACTTAACCGACTAAGCCACCCAGGCGCCCCTCATTTCTTTTTAGTGCTGCGTAATATTCCAGTGTCTAGATGTACCAGTTTATCCATTCACCTACTGATGGACATCTTGACTGCTTACGGTTTTGGGCCATTATGAATAAAGCTTCTATAAACATCTGTGTGCAAGTTTTTGTGTGGACCTAAGGCTTCAACTCATCCAGGTAAATACCAGGGAACATGATTGCAGGGTCTGAAATAGGTTATTGGCCTGGCGATGGTGCACTCTTGTTCCCTGGGGACTGTTCTCTCACTGACCATGGCCTCCCTGCTGTGCCAGCCTAACCAGTCCACCTCTGCCAGGGACTTCTTCTTTTTCACTGGAAACATTTTCTGAACAAGTGTGGACACAGAGGTCTTGACTGTGTTCTCAGGAAAGAATATTTAAAATGTTTAAGAGCAAATACTCCTCACTTGTGGTTGCTGTGCGATCTCCCCCAGTTGCCCCAATTCAGACTTCTTATTTTAGTCTTTCTGGTAGTAATTTGAAGTGTGAATGACTGTCTCAACCCTTAAAATTATATGATCTTTTTTTTTATTGTGGTAAAATCTATATCTAACACAAAATTTGTGATTTCTGTTAACCATTTTTTATAAAGTATTTTTATTTATTTTTGCACGAGAGAGGGAGAGAGAGGGAGAATAAGGGGGGGAGGGGCAGAGAGAGAAGCAGCCTCCCGCTGAGCAGGGAGCCCGACTCGGGACTCGATCCCAGGACCCTGGGATCATGACCTGAGCTGAAGGCAGACGCTTAACCAACCGAGCTACCCAGGTGCCCTCTATTAACCATTTTTAAGTGTACATTCATATTGCTGTGCAACCATCATACTGTTTTCCAAAACTTTTTCATCCAGGGATACAGTCATTTTAAAAGAGGAACTTCAAAAATCCATCTGAAGCTCTCTTTGGCAAAGTATTTCTATCAGTCAGCTTCCTCTAAATTTTGCTGCAGTAAGGACCTCCAAATCTTGGTAGCTATCAACAATTTTATATCTCCCTCATATTAGATAAATATCATTTTCGTTTGGCTGGAGCTGAGTCACACGGCCACATCTAATGGTAGGGGAAGTTGGGAAATGTAGTCTATCTATGTGTGCAGGAATAAGGAAATTTGTTCAGTGATTAGTCAGCGGTCTTACAGTATTAAGTACAATTATTGAATCAGACACATAGCTCTTTATTTTGGATCTTTCAGAGACAATAGAACAGAAATTGCATGATTTCATAGTTCTGGATACTTCTCAGGAAAGCATTTTTCTACTCTATGCTCCTTTCCCATTGCACCTTGAGTTACCCTATCCTTTTACCACCGAGACAGCTTATTGGAATAAATAAAACTATGTGCTGTTTTGATAAATACCTGTTTGGTAATGACTTTTTCTAAAACTGAGAAAAGTCAGTAAGAAGCCTTAACAACAGTAAGTAAAGTTGTTATTAAGTGAGATACTTTAAAAATAATCCCTGGTTGGCCCCCAGTCTTGTATCAGAAGACCGGCTTGCTTTAGAAGCCTTCCAGCTACTGATTTGGTTTTAAGATAATGGGCTCTCCTTGAATTTACTTATAGCATTGGTATTCTACTATTGTCTTTAAAAAAGGAAAATACGTGAAATTTGTAAATAGAGATGGCTTTTCTTAACCAGAGTGGCAAGTTCAGATAGAAATGCTATATACATTGGGGCGCCTGGGTGGCTCAGTCGGTTAAGCGTCTGCCTTCGGCTCAGGCCATGATCCCAGAGTCCTGGGATCGAGCCCGCATGGGCTCCCTGCTCAACGGGAGGCCTGCTTCTCCCTCTCCCACTCCCCCTGCTTGTGTTCCTGCTCTCGCTATCTCTCTCTCTCTGTCAAATAAATAAATAAAATCTTAAAAAAAAAAAAAAAAATGCTATACATTTTAGCATAAGACTGTTTCTTAGTAAAATTTAGGAAAAAATGGGCAATATTTATGCTGTGTGCTTTTTTTTTCCCCTGGGTGCTTTTATAATGGTTGATCCATCAGATATACCTAATTAACCTATTATAGTTAGAAGCAAGCTCGGCTGCCTAAATGTCTGGCTTGGCGATAGGATATTTTGAGCATGTTTGGTATGCCTCAGCTTGCGGATGATTGAAGTTCATACTCAGATATTAATTTTCAGTAAGTGCGTGCTGTTCTGAAGCAACTCTCATTCCCTTAAGGAGAACTGTTTCATTTGAGCCTCCAGTTGCTGAAAATAGCCGTGTAAGCACTGTGGAAGTTTTTCCAAATTAAAATTTGATCCATCAGTTCATTTATTTCTTTTAGGGTTCTGACCGTCGGTTGTGTTTATAGACCCCAACAGAGCTCTCTTTAAACTCTGTCAGCAAATTGGAAACATTTAGCTTGGGTGCAAAACCTCTTTATCTTCCAGTACTCTGACTATGGAGACCACTGTGCTCTTAAATACATCCTTAGTACTTACTCGTAGATGGAATGGCCTTTCCTTCCCTTATTACGGAGCCATTCTTCTAGGCTGGTTATACTATCGTAATTCCAGACTCAAGAAGTAATTATCTTCTTGAAAAGGCCTGGCAGGTGTACACCCTGTCGGTGACATAGCCAATTCTGTCTTCTGTCTGAACCTGCTTGCTTTGTGCACTGGTAGAAGAGCAGGAAAACAGAAATCAACACCAAAAAGCAAAACCCCTTTGGCGACAGAGTCTCTTATATTTCCAAAATGTGTATTTGGAAAGTGCTAGGGCCATGTAGAGTGACAAATATTTAGAATTTGTCCAGTCTTTTATTCTAAGGCCAACTTAGCAGCTGCTGTTTAAAGCAAGCTTCAGTAACACCTGAGGTTGTCCATAGGGCAGAGTCTCAGGCCCCACCCGGACCTCCTAAGTCAGAATCTGTAGTTTAACATACTCCCCAGGTAGTTTGTGAACATATTGAAGTTTGAGAGGCACTGGATGGAGACCTTTTACCTGAGCCCATAATCCTAGACACCACTCAATCATTGTGAGGGGCCATCAGACTTTAACTCAAACTATTTATAAAGTGAGGAGTCTGCAGTTAGAAATGAATTACCTGGGTGCGTGAAGCATGTTGAACTATTTTGTATTGTTTTCTGGTGTGCTACTCATGAAATCTCTTCAGTCTGAGAACAGTAGTGGCAGCAATACGTCCTGAATGGATGAGAGATGACCTCCTTGAAAGAGTTGAGACCTTTTTGTACATTTAGGAGTCCAATTTCTGACTCCTTGGTGATAGAAAATTCAGGCGTTCTTGAGATTTCTCAACAGGTTGTGGTGTTCTCAGTGAGGGGCTTACCCAAAACATATGTGTGGAAATAGGTTGAGAGAGGAAATGAAGTCTCACTGTCATTATAAGTGTAACTCTTGCTCTTTTAATATGTCAAAAAACATTTCTTAGGAAGAAAAAAAGGTCCCTGGCTTGTCTGTTGGACATGAACTTCAATTTCAGTTATTTTGAGAGAGCAGAAAAATGTTCACCTAGAATATTAGCTCCTGCCACATGGTAATTTCTTTGCAAGTCAGTGGGTCAAGTACATGGATTTGTACTTTATTGGAACTCGTTTATCACTTAGAGTATTTGCATTTAGGTCTCAATAATTTGGATATGTTTGCTGATTTATGCCTTTTTACTCTGGAGATGGAGTGCCACGGAGGATAGTGTTTTCTTGTACTATGCTACAACAGACTTTTCTCCTCCTGGGGTAAAAAAGTGAAGTAGGGGGAGAGTAATGGCATTTCCATAGCGGAGTATTTCCTAAAATTCTCTTGTGGTTTCTAATCTGAGGGCTGACACCCGCCCCCCCCCCGCCCCCCCCAGGGCTAGCATTTGTAAAAGAAAGCCAGAATGATTCTGTTTAGAATTGAAGGTCCCTCCTTCTCTGGGGATGGGTCCCTGAGCTGCCTTCTGTGTCTCTCCATCACAAATGCTACAAACACACAGGCCCTCCCTTGTCTTCGCGGAGTTCTACCCTTCTTTTCCCTCCTCTGGCCTCTACTTCCCTTATCTGTCTGGCACCATCACTCTGGCTAAAATTTCCTTGAAAAATCACCAGGACACCAGGTCCAGTGGCTTCTTTGTAAGTCTCTAGCATTTGGTCTTGTCCACTTTCTTTCCTCCTGTTGTCTCTGTGATATTGGTTGCTTGGGTTTTTCTTCCATGTTTTTTGCTTCTACAGAGCATTTGAGCCAGACTACCCAAGTTCGAAATCACCCTTCTCCATTGACTCGCTATGTGCCTGGGGGAGTTAATTAACTTCCGTGTGCCTTAGTTTTCTCATCTGTAAAATAGGAGTCAAGAAAAAACCCCTGCATCATAGGGTTGGTATGAAGGGCAAAGAAGAATGTCTGGCACATAGTAAAGTTTTCTAGGGATGAGTCATAACTGTCGTTTCTGCCATCATTATCATCATCATCATCACCACCATCACCATCACCATCATCATCGTCATCATCACCATCGTCATCATCATCACCATCACCATCACCATCATCAAAGGGCATTTCTTGCCCTTTGCAGCCTCTTTGACCTGATTTCTACTTGCAGGTGTTCCGGCCTTTTTTCTTTCTTTCATAGGACTGCTCTTCTCTTTGGGCTTTTCCTTGACAGCCTTGGGGATTCCCACATGGATCTCTTTAGCCCTAACCTTTTTCTGAGCCCCCGAGTCTAATGGTTTACCTTCAGAAATCTCCTGAGCATTATAAACCAAAGCTGCCAAAATGGAACTCATTCTCTGGTCAGCTAGAGCCTCCCCACCCTCCTTCCATGGCTCCTCTTTTGTCATCCTCTTAATGTAGCTCCCAACTTCCACAACTGCTGGGGAGTCACAGAGTTTGATCTTTTCCCTTGCACCCCAGGCATCCAGTTGGATTGCAGCATCTGTTGATGATCCCTCTGTGGCGTCTTGAAATATGTCTTTCCTTTTCTGTTCCCACTGTTGTTCCCTGGAACATACTCTTTGTATTTGTTCAGGCTGCCATAGCAGATTACCTCCGACTGGGTGGCTTAAACAACAGAAATTTATTTTCTCACTAGAGACTGGAAGTCCAAGATGAAGGTGCCAGCAAAGTTGATTTCTGGTGAGGTCTCTCTCTGGGGCTCACAGATGGCTGTCTTCTTGCTGTGGCCTTATATGGCCTTTCCTCTGTGCATATATGAGCTTTCCTGGTGTCTGGCCTCTTATAAGGATACTCTTCCTATTGGATTAGGGCCCTATGACTTCATTTAACCTTAATTAGTTCCTTAAAGGCTCTATATCCAAGATACAGTCACATTGGAGATTAGGGCTTGAACATGATGAAATTTGTGTGGGACACACTTCAGTTCCTAACACCCTTGGTGCTGCTGATGGTCTCACTGATTTCCCTTCTCCCCTCTGTAATCCATCTTCATACGGAGGCAGGAATGATCTTCTAAAGTACAGCTCTGACCCTCTCCCTCCCATTGCTAATAACTTGAGATGGTTCCCCATTGCTTTGATGCAGTATGAGGAGCATTACTGCTAGGAGACTTTTGGGCACTGTCTTTCATTTCTCAGTTCCTTACATTCGCTCATCTGGAAATGGGAGATCACCTACTCCATGTTGCTATAAGGATGAAATAAATGCAAATCGATAGTTTTATTGTCATAAAAAATCATGTTCACATTCCTCAGCCTGCTGTTTAAGGTCCTCCATCACTGTTACTCCAGGTGTGGTCCTGTGCTCCTTTTGGGTTCTCAGACCCTATTCCAGTGTGTGGGTTAGGTTCCCCACACACAGCACCAAGCAGTTCTCAAACACACCAGCAGGGTATCCAAGAGTTCAAGTCAGTTCTGATGCTGTCTACCCAGAGATACTGTCACTCCAGTAACGCCCCGCCCCCCCCCCCCCAGTCACTTTAGATGCCAGTTGCAAGCCCCAGGCTGTTTCCTGTGCTTCTGACCTGGCTGCACATTGGAGGTTCTGTTTGCCTTCTCCTTAGGTTTGAGTAACATGCTAGAGCAGCTTACAAAACATAGGGAAACACATTTACTAGTTTATTAAAGGATACAATATTAAAGGATACAATAAAGGATATGAATCACCAGCTAGATGATGAGATAAATAGGGTGAGGTATGTGAGAAGGGCGTGGAGCTTCCTTCCACGCTCTCTCAGAATGTGGCACTGTCCTCAAATCCATGTGTTCACCAGCCTGGAAGCTTTCTGGGTTTTTATGGAGGCTGCTTTGCATAATCAAGATTGAGTAAGGCTGCCCTATCCGATTCAACCTCCAGCTCCTCCGCACTCCCCAGTGGGCGTGTGTGGGGTGCGGGCGGGACTGAAAGTTCCAACCCTCTAATCCCATGGTTGGTCCTTTTGGCAACTAGCCAGCTCCCCTTGGGTGGGGTCCTCAGTCACCTTCCTTAATAACGAGAGATATCCATTTCACCTTTATGGCTCTGTCTGAAGCATTTTCAGGAACTGTGGCTGAAGACCAGATACACCTACCTGGTCATGTGAGCGACCAAATACATATTTCTCATATCGCACGTGCTAGCAGCCTCCATCACCTGGAGCTTGTTAGTGACACAGACTTCTGCCTGGTAATTAGATCCTCAGGTCATTTGAATGCGATGTCCTGGCTCATCATCTGGTTCTTAACCAGCTTTCTCCTGCTACAGAAAGGACACAGTCTTTGGAGGCACATCACTTGTTTCTTAATTCCAGCGACTTCATCAGGTAGTTTTATGTGGGTATGGATGTTTACAAAACTCTCTTTGCTTTGTTTCCCATCAGAAAAATGGGCACAGTCCATAACACCCACCTCAGAGGTTTTGAGGCTTACTTCAGAAAGTATGTAAATAACGGAACATCTACCCTTGTGATTTTAAATGGAGTTTTACATACAAAACTGAGGACTTTTTTTGTTCTTGGTTCATGTTACTCTTTGTGAGTGTTTTGGGGTCCAGGTTTGCTTCGGTGGCGCTGGGGGGGAATGAAGGTGGTGGTGTTCACTGACACTCCTTCCCCTCCCTGTGATCTCCCTCCTCTCAATGCTGACTGTGGAGCAAGGTCCTCCTGGCCTTCTTCAGGAAAGATGTGACCTACAGAGGATGCAGTGGTGAGACTTTGTATTTCGTTTTGCATGGGAGAGTGTCCTTCCAGTTCTCCGAAGTGGCCAGAAACCAGGATGGGCCTGGATATCTAATCTGTGACCATAAGCAAGTCCCGTTATGCCACCTGGCCCTTACATGGTTGTGAGAAGGGTCCTGCTCCTTTCTGCTCCAGCCCCCTCAAGGCTGTTTAATCCTATGCAGAGTTCTTCTCAGTCATTAAAAAAAATTTTGTTTTCAAAGCTGCAGAAAGGTTGCAGGAATAAGAATGGTATTATTCCTTCACTGCTAACATTTTACCCCATCTGCTTTATCATTCTTTGTGGTGTGTTTGCGTATGTATGTGTACACACACATGATAGTTTCTAAATCATTTGAGAGGAAGTTGCATACATCATGGCCCCTTACTCCTAAGTCTTTTCGGTTTGTATTTCCTAAGAATAGAGATACTGTCTTACATAACCCCAGGACAGTTTCAACTTTAGTAAATTTGATATTGATATAATGCTTTGATCTAACCTGCCTTTGTATTCCGGTTTTTCTAACTGACCCAGTAATGTCCTTCATAGAGTTTCTTTTTTCCTTTTGGGGCAGGCCTTCAACAGACTGGATGAGGCACATCCATATTGGGGAGGGCAGTCTGCTTTACTCAGTTTCTACCATCCACAAACACCCTTGCAGATACACCTACAACAATGTTTAACCAAATCTCTGGGCATTTTGTGGCCTAGTCTGAATGACACACAAAGTTAAGCATCACATATGGACTCCTGGATGAAATTGTTGTTTATTTGGCCAGCTGGAGCTCCTTCCAGCTGTCTGCTGTGTCACTGTGACATGTCCACAGTGCCCGGTATCAGTGGCCTGCCTCTCTTACCGGTAATGACATCATCTGTCTGTGTGCCCTTCAAGGCCCCTCCAAGTGAATTGTTGTATGTGTCGTGCAGTTTTTACATCAGGCTCTCTCTTAACTATCTCTTAAAATTAGGGAGAACCTACCCAGACATATTTGAGTGAAGTGTTAATAGGCAGGTAGAAATGTAATATTCTTTATAGTCATTTTTACTTATTCCATTTCTGTTTGCAATAACATGAGTCATCTAATGGGTTATTGTTCTGTAGTATGCATTTTACTGGCAGCACTAAGTTAACTTCTGAGCCGCCCATGGGCTCCCTCTGCTGATACTACAGCGCATAAACACTTTTCTGGGGTCATAGGATAGGTTTCTTCTGCTCATTTTCTTTTGTTTTTTTTGTCTCTCCGATTATTACACAGTTATGGACCATACAGTACAAACAGTTTTGGAACCTGATTTATTTACTGAATGTATCAAAAATATCTTCTCTTATAAAATCTATACATTTCTACATCCTCATGTTGTTTGGATAAGTTCCTATTATATGAATTAAATTTAGCATTTAAATAAGTCAGTGTTAGTAGGCATTTGTATTTATTTTTTTTCCCATTTTAGATAGCACTAAAATGAACATTCCTCATACATATACCACTCACACGTGACTTACAAGTTGAGCTTGATTAGTGGGTAGGAATTTGACAGGTATAAAAATATAGAGAAAAGACGTTCTAGTTTGAGAAAATTGCCTAAACCAAGCTTGGGATGTTTTCCAGAAACAGGAAAACCAAGTTCGGCCGAAACATGGTGGGGCCATAGTGGGAAACAGTTGGAAAGTAGGTATTGTGGGACTTTCCAAATCCAACCGTAAGTGAAGCAGAATAGAAATGTGTTGGTTTTGTGGGAAGCCCAAGGTAACTGGGTCAGGGGGCTCAGATGCTGCTTCTCCATCCCTTGTTTCGTTTCTCCTTTCCTCTCTTCCCAGACTCGGCAGTGTTTCTCTCCCCTGTAGGCATGAGGAGAGGAGACCCTTGGCCCCTCCCAACAGGCATCCGATAGCTCAGGTTGCAGGAATTGTCACTTTTGTCCATTACTCTTCCAGTCAACCTCAGGGAAGACCTGTTGTTGGCACTCTTTGGGTCAGATATCTACCCTCAGGCCAGTCCCTGTAAACAAGGGGCCTGGGTATCTACCTGGGCCAGATCTGAAGCCCAAGCCCAAGCTTAAACCAGGGAGTAGGTGGGAACTATGGAGCAGGAGACATGAAATTCCTCAAGAGAAAGCGCTGCAGACCTGTCTTCCCCACAAGGGTGGCTGGTCTCTACCAGAACACCCCAGGTAGGTCTGCAGTAGAGTGTGGTCGGTGAGAGAAGGAAGGAGGGAAAGCAGGAAGAAGGCAGACAGTGCGAGTTGGATGAACAGCTCCTGGTGGTGCCTCCTTATAGAGCAGGAATACTTGGCAGTGATGCTGTGAGGTCAGGCTGAGGGACTCGGGATGGCGCATTTAGAGGTGGGAATATGGTAAGGAAAACTGGTGAATTCAGTCTTAGGCTTGTTGATTTTGAAGTTCTTCTTGAATACCCGGTGGAAATGTCCAGCAGGACAGAACCAAATCTCACCTGGCTTTTCCTTCCTTGGGCCAATAGCCCCAGCAGGAAATGAAGAGTAGTCACCGATCCGAAGGCTTCCCTCCTCCTTGTTTGGGCTGTGCTGGTAGATGCTTTCTGAGTCCTCTCCCTTTCAGCCTCTCCCTGCAGTGCACCCTGTTCACCATTTCCAGAGTCATCTTTGTAAAACTTTTTATCCTGTCTCGACCTTGCTCACAGTGACCCTCAGCGGGTTTTTTTGGCATGTTCTATGAAGTATAAAAGTTGTCATTCAAGGTCTTTAATGGTTTGTCCTCAAGCTGCCTTTCCATCTTTTATGTCTTACAACTTCCTTCTACTTGGTACATGAATCTTGAGTCAACTGAATTTTTGCCATACCGTTCACATATCCTTGTGCTTTTCCCACCTCTTGTCTTCCGTTCCCACTTTTCTTACATGCTAGAATGCCGTGACTGGGATCTGACTGGAGAACTCCAGCTGGCTCAGAGAAAAGGATGTACCAAGATTGTACCTAAGCAGGTAGGGTAAATTCACATAAACTCTAAATCCTCATATTTATAAATACAGTATGCAGGGTCCGCATGAGCCATTATTGGCTTTCTTCATTCCACATTGATGAGAGCCCAAACTTCAGGGTAGGCATCACAATAGAAAATGCAGTGCCTGTCCTGAAGGGGAGGATGAGGAGGCACAAGGGGGACTGTCAAAGGGACATGTCACCGTCTTTGTGCTGCTGCTGGAACGAGTGCTGGGGAGCAGGGACAGAAACTGGGAGGGCTTCTGAGAAAAGGTGGCATTTCTGCCTGAGTCTTGAAGGAAGAATGATGTTAGCAGGCAGAAAAAAGGCAGCATCTCAGATAGAGGGCGTAACATGAATGTGATCACTGAAGGTCAAGGACGTGTGATCTTGGAGGGATAGTGAGAAGTGTGGAGGTGGCTTGGCTTGCATTGTATGTGTGTCTGTATTAAATTTCTGTCTTAGTTTGGGCTGCTATAATAAATTCCTGTGGACTGGTGGCTTATACCAGCAGACGTTTATTTCTCACAGTTCTGGAGACCGGGAAGTTCAAGATCAAGGTGCCAGTTGATTAGATTTCTGGTGAGAGCCCTTTTCCTGGTTGGCACGTGATGTCATCTTGTGTCCTCACGTGGTGGTTGAGAGAGAGCTAGAGGTAGCTCTCTTCTTACAAGGATGCTAACGCCTCCTGGGGCGATCCTCCTCCTGGCCTCATCTGAAGCTAATCACCGCCCAAAGGTCCCACCTCCTACTACCTACCATCACTTGAGGTGAGGGATTCAGCCCATGAATTTTGAGGAGATGCAAACATTCAGTCCCTAACGCTTTCTAATACTTGTGGCTCCAGGAGAAAGAATAAGCATTGAGAGGGAGAACTGTTTTTTCTACCAGTTACTTAGTGACCAAATGCAGAGAGTATTGAGAGGGCCAGAGGCCCCATCACCCACACTCTATAAGCCAGAGACGTGATGCCCATCCCATTGAGATAAGAAATACCTTGGATTTCAAGAAGCCAGACAATTCATTTTTTTTAAATAATAATAAAGAAGACATTATATTCTATTTCTAACTTAACAGCATTTATAGTTGTTCAAATTTTGGTAAATTTTAGAAGAAAAAGGCAGATTTTTGTTGAAAATAAACTTTTAAAAACTTAAATAAGATAAAGGCTTGCCAAAAATAGAGTACAACATGAGAAAAAAAATAGAAAATGAATCATAAGTTGAGATGAATATAGACTATCCTGGTGCAAATATGTATACACTAGACACAATTGTTTTTTTAATGCCTAAAATATTTTAGGCTTTATATTTGCTTCCAATCCAGGGGGATTATATACATATTTTTTGAGAGATTTTATTTATTTATTGGGGAGAGAGAGCATATGTGTGAGCAGGGGGAGCGTCAGGCAGAGGGAGAAGCAGATCCCTTCTGAGCAAGGAGCCTGATGTGGGACTTAATCCCAGGATCCTGGGATCCTGACCTGAGCAGAAGTCGGATACTTAACAGGCTGAGCCACCCAGGCGTCCCAGGGAGAGTATATTTTTTATCAGGTCAATTTGCAAAGGTAGAATACCACCTTTTTTTGTTATGCGGTGATAGACCATTGCCCACCTAGGAGAGGGGGTTGCCTTTATTTTTACCTCTTTAATAAATGAGCCATTCATTCAACAGCAGCAGAACCTTCCAGTGCTATCCCTTGAGCAAAGGCCATGGTTAACATAGAAAGGATCTGCTAATAGACTTGTGTCAAAGAAGGCAAATTTGGTGACTTAGAAATTTTGCTTCCAAGATCCCTGAGACCCAGGCGCTCAGCAGGGCGTGCTCTGCGAAGGGCAGTATGTTGCTCCTGCGTGTTTGCACACAGGTTCCTTGCAGACCTGCAGGGGCGTGGCCTTAAACCAGGAAGGGCCAGAATCCCTGGGAGCTTTCCCTTCGAAGTTGACTCTTCTCTTGGCAGCATATGTCACTAAAACACCATCTTTCCAGGAAAGGAAAAGGAAAGAAAGAGAAGAGGAGGGAGGGTGGGAGGACAGACTGAAATTTTTGTTACACTAAGCCAGACATTACTTTAGATAAAGTAATAACGGAAATACAGCTTTATTTCTATAGGAAGTTGTACTTACAAAGCTGATCGTTAAAGCAGGAAGCTTGGCTTTTAGGGCTCTGTTGTAATCCGGGGTGGAAAAAAGTATCACCCAGATGGCTTTTGTAGGAGATTACTGACTGGTAATCCTTCCTTGTCCTAGAAGATTAAGTCCGCCCTGGTGTAGTTGTGGTCAGCTGACTGGTTTAAGAAGAAAATTGTGGTTTTTTGTAATTGTGCCAGTGTCTGACATTTGCTTGAACTGTTTGTACATCTGGGAGATACTGCAGAACCTGGCCCTCCTTTGTTTACCAAAGAAGGCTCCCCTCCCCTGCGCCGGTCGCTCCACTGTTGACCGAAATTGACAGCAGGTGGTGAATAGAGCCCTAAGGTTGCTCCAGATAAGTCATTTATTAAACAGGCTTGCTTGTCCTAAGGGTGTGAAGGCTCTGAGAAAGAAATATCACTCCTGGGCCAGGAAGCCAGGATCTTCAAGCCCTGGGGTTGCATGGGACTATGACCAGAGTGGCACTCAACTGAAGGATACCAGACGGTTATAAAACGATGCGTCTTCCATTTGTCTGGAATGGATTGTAGAGAGATGGATTTTTATGAAGATTACCAGTCCCCGTTTGATTTTGACACAGGAGTGAACAAAAACTATCTTTACTTGTCTCCTAGTGGAAATTCGTCTCCATCCGGATCACCTACTCTTCAGAAATGTGGTAACTATTAATTTTCTAAGGTTAAATTTGCTGTAACAAAACTTGGACACAACTGGGGTTTGCTTGGCTTTAAAATTATTAGTGTCACGGTGTTTCTGTGTTGAAACTAGTGAAACAAAGCTGTTGGCAGAATCGAAGCAGAGAGAGATGGCTCGTTCAATATTTAGAATATGTTTATTTATACATAAAACAGGAACTTTGATTTTAAAGGTGGTACTCTTGATATGAACACTAGAGTTCTTCTGATCACTTTGAGTTCATTGAGCTGATAAATCACAAAAAAGGGAGAATCTGAGGGTCTTTGCTTGTTGCCTTCTATGTGTAATTTATTAAGCACCCCCCCCGCCCCAATTTTGTCTTTGTTAAAATGAGGCTTAGGCATCTAAAGCCCTGACGACATTTAAGGCCCTACTAGTGGACGTCCTGGATTTTGTTCTGGAATCCTGAGCGTAGCAGACAGACAGAAATACTTAAGCAAGAGATTTTGTTTTTAAATAGAAGAACTCGGCGCCTAGGTGGCTCAGTCGGTTGAGCAACTACCTTCAGCTCATGTCATGATCCTGGAGTCTGAGGATGGAGTCCCGTATCCGGCTCCCTGCTCAGTGGGGAGTCTGCTTCTCCCTCTGACCCTCCCCCTTCTTGTGCTCTCTCTCTTACTCTCTCTCAAATAAATAAATAGAATCTTTAAAAAAAAAAAAAAGCTCAGTGTTGCTGTACCTTGGGAAGCAGTCATTCCTTCACAGGGGCCAGTATGACCTCCTTCTGAAGCCCGGGTACCGGCAGGGAGCGTCTTAGTTTCTCTGCACAAGGCAGTAGGAGGCTGGAAGCAGCCTGAGCACATCGTCCAGGCCCGTTCTCTCATTCTACGGCGAAAGCCTGGAGACCCCTAGATGACCTGCTCTGTAACTTGCCAGGAGTAAGCAGATTTTCCTAGAAGTTAATTTTTTCCTTATTAATGAAGAATAGGTTACAGTGTGCTCTTTTTAAGTTTACAAAGTGGGTAATTGAGAAGGAATCGGTAAAGGATACAGCAGGAAACCTGCGTGTATTTTCGGTTGTATACTTATTTGCTGACAGTAGAGAGTGTGCTGAAGCTAAGTTCCTCTAACCTTTGGTTGCAGCCGTGGCTACCTTTGGGGTATAGTTTGGATTTCCTGGCAGGGAAAAATGTTGAAGATACCAGGTTAGAGCTGGTTTCTAGAAGTGGGGACTGGGAGGCAGCCGTTAGAGGTCTGCCGGGAAGGCCTGTCCCCTGCTGCCCTTCCCCTGTCCCCGGGTCCCACCTTGGACCTCTGTAATATAGGGGATCTCCCCTATGCCTGGCCCCTAAAAGGATGACATCATCCATTCTAACTTCTAAATCCTACATACAGAAAATGCCTCAAGAGCAACACACGGGGCGGGGTGGGTGGGGTGCGCCTGGCTGGCTCAGTCGGTTAAGGGGCTGCCTTCTGCTCAGGTCAGGATCCCAGGGTCCTGGGATTGAGCCCGGCATCGGGCTCCTTGCTCAGGGGGGAGCCTGCTTCTCCCTCTGCCTGCCGCTCCCCCTGCTTGTGTGTGCTCGCGCTCTTTCTCTCTCTCTCTGAAATCAATCTTTAAAAAAAAAAAAACAACACACAGTAGGGAATTGGAGCTGGATGACAGAGTAAAGCCCAGGTGACAAGGGACCATGGAAGCAGAGGCCGCAGTTCTGTCACTTCAGGTAGATCTTGGTGATCAGTGTGTGAGGGTTTGAGATTTGTGGAAGGATTTACCTAGCTTGTTCTAGTTCTCTTCTATTCTCCTTGTATCTCTTTTCACCTCCTTTCACTTTTCCCAGCTGCAACAATTGCTGCCTTTGGATGTTTTCTGTTAAAAATAAAACAGTTGGGAAAGTTGAAGATGTCTCCAGGCAAATTTCAAACAATTGTCTTTCCAATTCCTAGTAGCAATCTGTAGGAGTCTGGGCTCATGATATTAAAAACAAAATTATTAAAAAAAAAAAAGGCAAGTGAACAACAAATACTAAAAACAAACTCATGTACCCACTAGTGCTCAAGTTTAGCAGTTTGCTTTAATTGGAAAAAAGGAGGGGGAGGGAGCATTAAACAGAAACCACTCAAAGCAGTCATTTAGTAAGAACATGGTGATTCTAAAATAACCAAATAAAAGAGGATCTAGAACAGTAATCAGCAGGCTCTGTGCCCTGGACCCCTCAGGGCACAAGAAACCTGCCAGTCTGTTTGAACATCAAGCATGAGGTGTAGATGGAAGGAATACTATGTCTTGGGTGCGTTTGTACTCTTTATATTTCTAAATAGGAGCTCTTAGGACAGATACATTATAAATACATTTAAAAGTTCATGTGGCTTTTGGTCACTATACATTTTCTTTTTTCCTCTTTTTTTAAAAAAAGATTTATTTTAGAGAGAGCTAGCGGGCTGGGGTTGGGGGGAGCAGAGGGAGAGGGAGGGAGAATTCCATGCAGACCCTGCACTAAGCGCAGAACTCTTTGCAGGGCTCGATCTCACAGCCCTGAGATCACGATCTGAGCTGAAATCAAGAGTCGACTGCTAACGGACTGAGCTATCCAGCCACCCCACTGTTCATTTTCTTAATCAGCTGACAAGTATTGCACAAAAGGGACTGATGTTAAAAGGAATCCTACTCAGAAGGGTTGGGAACACTGATCTGAAAAACATATTCTTTGATATTTATCCAGGCCATCATGGGGCAAATGAGAAAGTAATGAGATTTAATCTGTGGGCAGAATGTTCCTACGAAGCAGTCTGAGTGAAGGAGAGAATGAGGGCCAGTGGCTGGAACAAAGAGAGGTCTTTTATTAGGGATTTTTAAACTCTTTGATACAACCAACCCACATTCAGAGCACCTTAATACATCTTGACCCACCCAAAACCCTCATCAATACAAATATCAATAACCGAAGCAGAATTCTGTGAAAACAGAATTTATCTTGCCTCTTCGTGATGTGCTCTGATATCTTACACTGTTCCATTTGTTCTTTTTAAAATGCTCATTTGGTACCGCTAAATGGGTTTCACAGCTCATGGTTTGAAAAACTGACTTATAATTTTCAGAATCTGGGATGTAAGTTCCCTTAAGGATGTTAGTCTTTTTTGATCACGGTTCTTCCCTACCACCTGAAATAGTGCTTGACATCTGTGGCTCAACAAATACTTGATGAATGAAGGAGTGAGTGAGTAAGTGAATGAAATGAAACTGACGAGGACTAATTCACACTCTAGTTCGTTTTCCAGGTGTGAACATGGAGGCCGAGAGAGGTGTGGTGAAGCCCCCACATCACAAAGCTCAGTTAGCCCCCACTGGGTCTCACACTCCATCCGTCAGTCCTCAAGCCAGCGTTTTTCTGTTTTTTTGATCACACTCTCTTGGCCTCTTTGGTGACGGGTATTACAGAACAGGTTCATCATTCCAGGTGTAATCTTTCCTCCGTCATGGGCTTTACCGTGGGGGGTAGTGTATGTGTGTGGATTCTTGGCGTGTACGTCCATTCCGTCTTTGCCCTTGCCAGTCAGCACAGCACAGGTCTCTCAGCTAGTGTCCTTTGTCGCGCTTTCTCTTCCCTTCGTGAGCACCTACAAAGATAATTTCCCAAGCCCTCTTTATGTAGAACCACTCTTCCTCTTGACATTTTTTTTAATGTACGGAAAGATGCAGCCCTGTTGTATAAAACACCTTTGGTTATTTCTGGTGACTTCAGGAAATAGGAACAGGAGCCATTTAAAAATCTGACATTTTAGTTTTATGCTGTCATATTTGAAACTCTAAAAACACTGAAAAAAATCAAACTGGAGTTCTCTTAGCTCAGAGTCCTGCTTTTCATTCTGTTTTATTACCCTTTTTGGTTTCTACTCTGTTGTCATTCTGATTTCTTTTTAGGGAAGTCATTATTACTTCTCGAAAGTTATGCATAATTGTGAAGGTCTTAAATAGCAAATGTATGGTTTATAAAATAAAAATCAGAGCAGAATCCAAGTTACGAGGAACTTCCTTATTCCTGCAGAGGAAATTTAAGAATGGAAGTGACTTCCTCCCTGGGGATCCCCAAATTTCTCCATGGCTGACCTTTGATCTCTCTTTTGTGGAGTGCCCTAGTTTCTCATTTTACACTTGATTGGGGTTGGGAGGACAGATGGTTCTGAAGTTATCAGCTGAAGGTCCTCCCCCCCTTTTTTTTTTAAGATGGGAAGAGATTTAAGGGTCAGTTTAGGAATTTCTGGAGGAGGTGAGTAAAGCATTTGAAAATACTGATGTGTTCTGCCTTTGTGATCTTTCCTTCCTCCTCCATTCTTTTTGATGAAGTTTTGAGAGGGTGACCTTTTTGGGTAGGAGGTTGACCTCTGTTCAGGGCCCTGCTTTCAGAGGTGAGCCTCCAGAGCGCTCTAGGCCCATCTGGGTCCCAGTTTTCTTTCCCTTTTGGCCCTAGTGCTGCCCCCCTACCCCCCTCAGCCTACTTCCATTCCTCTTCAGTGGCCCTGATGCTGCCCAGATAATCTCCTGGGTTCTGGTTCTTGCCCCAGATGGAGTGGGTCGAGTTTCCTCAGCTTTTTGCTCCTTGCCGCCTTGAGGGATGACAATTACTTGACTCCTTTTTTCTCTCCTACTGTTGTATTGTTACCACTGCGGGTGAATATGGGAAAATTATATCCTTAAGAAATATAAAGTTTTCGGGCGCCTGGGTGGCTCAGTTGGTTAAGCGACTGCCTTCGGCTCAGGTCATGATCCTGGAGTCCCTGGATCGAGTCCCGCATCGGGCTCCCTGCTCGGCAGGGAGTCTGCTTCTCCCTCTGACCCTCCCCCATCTCATGTGCTCTCTCTCATTCTCGCTCTCTCAAATAAATAAATCTTTAAAAAAAAAAAAAAGAAATATAAAGTTTTCATGGCCTGTGCTACTGCATCTCTTTCTTCTGAAGATAATCTGTGTCAAATAGCAGGTGTCAGATACTCCCTTGCCTTAAGTCAGTGGTTTCCAACCTAGGGCAGTTTTGCCCCCTGCAGGCATTCTGGCTGCGGCTAGAGCCAAGCTGATTCGGAGATGATTCTGGTTGTCACAATTGCAGTTGGCTTTGGAGAGGAAGGGGGGCATGCCCCCATGCCACGTGGGATGATGCACAGGACAGTCCCCACCACAAAGAATTAACCTGCTCAAAATGCCCCTCATGCTGTGGTTGAGAAGCCCTGTGTTAAGTAGATCCTTTGTTTTTAGAATTTCTTTTTTTTTTTTTTTAAAGATTTTATTTATTTATTTGAGAGAGAATGAGAGAGAGCGAGTACATGAGAGGGGGGAGGGTCAGAGGGAGAAGCAGACTCCCTGCCGAGCAGGGAGCCCGATGCGGGACTCGATGCGGGACTCGATGCGGGACTCGATGCGGGACTCGATGCGGGACTCGATCCAGGGACTCCAGGATCATGACCTGAGCCGAAGGCAAGTCGCTTAACAAACTGAGCCACCCAGGCGCCCGTTTTTAGAATGTCTTTTTTTTTTTTTTTAAAGATTTTATTTATTTGACAGAGAGAGAGACAGCGAGAGAGGGAACACAAGCCGGGGGAGTGGGAGAGGGAGAAGCAGGCTTCCCGCTGAGCAGGGAGCCCTATGCGGGGCTCGATCCCAGGACCCTGGGACCATGACCTGAGCCGAAGGCAGACGCTTAACGACTGAGCCACCCAGGCGCCCCTAGAATGTCTTAGAGAAGGGTCTCGCTTGTTTAGGATCTTACTTTGTTGTGGGGACCTCCAAATATTCCCCTGACTCTGCTGGGATTTTATTACATTCAGAAACGGAGAAGATCCAGAGAGTAGGAGCCCCAACCACAGACTTATACTAGGAAAAATATCTTTGTCTTCTGACCTTTTTGTTCAGTACCACTAAAGACCTTTCGAACTATATGTTGTATCTCTTTTTGTGTCTCTAGGTTTATTATTTTTTTATTTTATTTTATTTTTTTTTTAAAGATTTTATTTATTTATTTGAGAGAAAGACTGAGATAGAGCATGAGAGGAGGGAGGGTCAGAGGGAGAAGCAGACTCCCTGCTGAGCAGGGAGCCCAATGTGGGACTCGATCCCAGGACTCCAGGATCGTGACCTAAGCCGAAGGCAGTCGCTTAACCAACTGAGCCACCCAGGCGCCCTTGTGTCTCTAGGTTTAAAAAGGCACACATTTCCTCTTGCTTGTGCTTAAGTAAAACAGTCCTTAGAGACTGAAGTTTCTTATTCCTACCCTGGTCCTAAAGCCATTGTTGCCTCTTTAAAGATTCTGTGAGAGAGGTGTATACAGTTTTATTTCCTAGAGAAGCTTCTAGGGCTCAATTATACTCTACCAAATTCTCTGCTATTTAAGCCCAGTGTTAACTAAATAGCAGGTATCTTAGACTCCTCCTCTGCAACTTCTTCCCTTCTAACTGCATATCTTGGGAGCAGCTGACATCATATTCTTCCCTCTGTAATATCACTAGTGCCCCCCCATAACCCCCCCCCATAAAAGCATGGTGCTTTCGGCTGTGAACACACTTTGTAACGTGAAGGTATATGACCTCCAAATGTAACAATCTTTGTGTAGATTATGTATGAGACAGAAGTTGTATTTCTTTAGAAAAATGTCATTTCATGTGTTTTATTTTTTTATTTTATTAAAAAAATTTTTTTAAGTTTTATGTCTGTTTTAAATAGAAAAACCTGTGTAGGTGAAAGCAGTGAAGTGAGAGTGAGATATAAAAAGCTCGAGATACAAGGTAGACAGTGAAGGGAGACCGAGTTCTTATCTCTCTAACTCAGCTGTGTACCTTCCTGTAATTGATTTATTCAGAGAGTGCTAATGAGCATCTGTGTACCAGATACCTCGCTGGGCTGAAGTTGCGGGATTGGAACACAGTGCTAAGGTCAGATGTCGCCCAGCCCAGCAGGCTGTGTTCTTTTTTTTTTAAAGATTTTATTTATTTATTTGACAGAGAGAGACACAGCGAGAGGGAACACAAGCAGGGGGAGTGGGAGAGGGAGAAGCAGGCTTCCTGCAGAGCAGTGAGCCCGATGCGGGGCTCGATCCCAGGACCCTGGGATCATGACCTGAGCCGAAGGCAGATGCTTAACAACTGAGCCACGCAGGCGCCCGCAGGCTGTGTACTAAGTACAGTAGACATTACAGAGTGTTATACCCAGAGCAGGGCCTGGGGTCCAGGGAAAGCCTCCAAGAGCAGGAGACACTTAAAACTGATTTATTGAAATGAATGGGATTTGGAAATAAGCAGGGGGTTTCCAGAAGAGAAAATAACATGTGCAAAGACACTTAAAAAAGAAAAAAAGAACATGATTTGGAAAGAGATGATGGAGGTTGTTGTACAACATTGTGAATGTCATTCATACCACTGAATTGTATGCTTAAAAATGGGTTAGGATGGCAACTTTTATTTTTTAAATTTTATTTTAATATGTTAATCACCATACATTACATCATTAGTTTTTGATGTAGTGTTCCATGATTCATTGTTTGCGTATAACACCCAGTGCTCCATTCAGTACGTGCCCTCTTTAGTACCCATCACCAGGCTAACCCATCCCCCACCCCCTCCCCTCTAGAACCCTCAGTTTGTTTCTCAGAGTCCATAGTCTCTCATGGTTCGTCTCCCCCTCCGATTTCCCCCCCTTCATTTTTCCCTTCCTGCTATTTTCTTCTTTTTTTTTAACATATAATGTATTATTTGTTTCAGAGGTACAGGTCTGTGATTCAGCAGTCTCACACAATTCACAGCGCTCACCATAGCACATACCCTCCCCAATGTCAGGATGGCAACTTTTATGTTGTGTATTTAACCACACAAAAAATAAAATGGGCAAAAAATGTATGGGAGGCACTTTATTTTCCTTTTTGAATTAATACCTTACTTTAAAAAAAAAGCATGTCTTCTTAGGAACTGCAGGTTGGAAGATGTAGTGAGTTGTGTTGGGCAGTAAGGGTAGTAGCAGGAGATGGAGTAGGTGGGCTCCAGATTGTCAAGAGCAAGAGCTTTACTGGGAAGTGGGAAGCCCTAGAAGGACTTAAGGCAAGGGAGTGCCGTGGTCAGAGTCATACCTTAGAAGTTCACTCTGGTGGCAGGACAGTGAATGGATTGGAGGGACAGACACCATTAGGGAGCTTTAGGGGCAAGAATCTGAGCAAGAAATGGCAAGAGCCCGAATCAAGGCAGGAGTGGTGAGTTTGGAGGGGAGGCATGAAGTAGATGCCTGGGAGAGTGAGATGAAGCCATATCTCAGGGGTAAGAAAAATCTGGGGAGGTATCACAGGAGAGGAGATTTCAGACCGGGGTTCAGTGCTGATGCCTTGGAGACGTCAAATGACGTCATGATTGACAGCTGTCATGTTGAAGATGCAGAGGAGAGGCGGATGCCAGGTGACCGGGGTTAAAGAGAGATGGGAAGGGCGCCTGGGTGGCTCAGATGGTTGAGCGTCTGCCTTCGGCTCAGGTCATGATCTCAGGGTCCTGGGATCGAGTCCCGCATCGGGCTCCCTGCTCTTTGGGAGCCTGCTTCTCCCTCTGCCTCTCTCTCTCTCTGTCTCTCATGAATAAATAAATAAAAATCTTTAATAAAAACAAAAAAGAGAGAGAGACGGGAAATGAGGGGACCTGTGAGCCATGCTTCATGGAAGAGGAGACAGGAAGTAACTGGGCCGACTTGTAGCACACGGAAAAGTGGGGCAATAGCGCATCCTTACTGAACGTCTACTGTCTGCCCACTCTCCCTGTTCATAATCCTTTACACTGTTCTTACAAAAACCTGGAGAGCCAGGTGGTATTGCGTGCGTGGTGTTTTTTAAATATGTAATGGGTTTTTTTTGGGGGGGGGCTGGTTTCCTAGGGCTGCCCTGACAAAGTGCTCCAAATTGAGTGACTTAAAACAACAGATATGTGTTCTATCTCTGTTCTGGAGGCTGGAAGTCCAAAATGAAGGTGTCAGCGGTGCTCCTTCTGTAGGGAAATCCTTCCTTGCCTCATCCTAGCTCGTGGTGGTTGCTGGCAATCCTGGCATTCTGTGCCTTGCAGCTGTGTCCCTCCCGTCTGCCTCCGTTATCACGGGGAGTGGTCCCTGGGCCTCTGTGTGCCTGTATGTTTCCGTGTTGTTCTCTCTGGGTTTCTGTGTCTAAATTTCCTTCTTCTTATAAGGACACATTGGATTAGGACCCACCTTAAATTACTGTGATTTCATCTTGGCTATATTTGCAAAAACCTGTTTCCAAGTGAAAACACATTTGCAGGTCCTGGGGGTTAGGAAATGAAATGTATCTTTTGGGGGGACACAAGTCAACCTACAGAGCCATCTAATTTCAAAGTTCATGCTTTATCTACTCTTTAAAAAAATCCCCGACCCCAATGTCCTCATCTTATTGAATAAAGTGTTTAAATAACATGATGCAAAATTTTTTCAGATCATTATATGAAAATGGCTAAAAAGTTTTTAAATGATAGTTGTAGAAAGTCTTGAGGAGAAGCAGTTGGTCTTAAATTGGGTGCAAGGTCAAAGGTGAACCGAAGGGAAATGTTTGGGTGCCTGCTCCAGGGTGCGGTGGCCTGGGCTGCATCCGTAGCACCTGAGCAGAAAGGTACTCACCAAACTCAAAATCATGCCTTAATTTTAATTGTAGGTTCAAAATTTGTATTTAAAAAAGGCTTTTTTGGGGGCACCTGGGTGGCTCAGTCGTTAAGTGTCTGCCTTCGGCTCAGGTCATGATCCCAGCGTCCTGGGATCGAGCCCCGCGTTGGGCTCCCTGCTTGGCGGGGAGCCTGCTTCTCCCTCTCCCACTCCCCCTGCTTGTGTTCCCTCTCTCACTGTGTCGCTCTCTTCAAATAAATAAAATCTTTAAAAAAAACCAAAAAACTTTTTTGCTTCTTTTTCTGGTTGAAATTTTTGGGAGTATATGTCGAATAGGGGGGGTATGCATGGGAAAGTAAAGAGGAACTTCATTTGAATAAATCTTTAACCAGTAAATCAGTTCAAATAAAGCATTAACATTTACTCTGTTCTTGGCACCATGAGTACCGAGATGAAAAGACAAGGATGTTGACTTCAGGACTTTATAGTCTGGACTTAGGGACATATTCAAGACTGAAATCTTTTTCCATTCTTCCTTGTTCTTTCCCACCATGCTTGCTCATCACACACATTTCCACTGCAGCCAAAGACCCAAGCACTTCATTTTCCTCACATTACTAATAAGTTCTCAGAAGTGTGGAGTATTATATTTCATCTCTTCCAAGACACTATGGATTTTAGGATGTACCATTATAGTATTTGTTCATTAAGGGGAGAAATTGCTGCAAGTTGAAAGATTAAGAGACATTGCTTTAATTTTACTTAAAATTTTTTATGCTTATTAGCATTCTTTTTGGTTTATTCAGACGTATATGTTGACCATAACACTCCTGTGCATATTTTTTAGAGTAAACCAACTTAGAGTTTTCCTGAAACACCTTCCCGTGCATTTCCTAACTTACTGGAATTGCTTTTCAACTGGGAATAATCCATGTCTTGCTTTATTTTCCTTCCACACAATGTTGTGATGCAGACTTTCTTGAAAGAGAGGTCTGTGATGTTCTCAGTCCCTGACACCCATTTTGCAAATTTTGGAGCATGTTTACAGGTGACAAACAACTATGCCACAAGGACTGCTTAACCGATTGCCTGTTCAGTGCATCTCGAGTTCAAAGTTGTAAATATAAAGGAAAAAATTGTGTCTTAGGATTGATGGGGCGTGATCCCCCGGTCTCTGTTCATCTTCCCTGTCACTCCCCTGGCAGTGGGACTCTCACCTGGGCACCTAGCCATCTGCCTGTTGGTCAGTGGGCTCCAGGCTCTCTCTGCTACGTAACTCTTGAGAGGGGAGACAGGCAAACTCTTTGCACAACTACAGGAATTATGGAGGTGGCTAAAATAGGAATAACCAGAAGGAACAAATTATCCCCAGTTTTCTGTCACTAGGGCTCTACAGTTGTATCCATGACTTTTTTTTTTTTTTTAAGATTTTATTTATTTGACAGAGACATAGCAAGAGAGGGAACACAAACAGGGGGACTGGTAGAGGGAGAAGCAGGCTTCCTACGGAGCAGGGAGCCCAATGTGGGGCTTGATCCCAGGACCCTGGGATCATGACCTGAGCGGAACGCAGACGCTTAACGACTGAGCCACCCAGGCGCATCCGTGACTTTCAGCCAGGAATCCACATGGGTTCTTACACCCTCGGGGGACGTTGGAAGTCCCTCCCCAGCCCTCTGCTTCCAGCTTGCCCTTCGTCCTCCCTGTTCCCTGGAATTTCTCTAAGAAAAAGTATTTGTGAAGGAGCAAGAGTTTGGAGTCCGAAAAACCTGCATTTTAATCTCACCTGTGATTCTGGGCAGATTACTAACCTCAGAGGGTCTCTCTTTCCTAGTGGAGATAAATTGTACTCCTTTCATCAGGTGTTGGTTCTAAGATGTTTTTTTTCAGAATGAGATAATGTGAATCTCCCTGGTTGGTGGATTAGACCTCAATAAATATTAATCATATGTTGTTCCTCTTTGCCATCTTTTAAAAACAGTTTTCTATCAGATTCTGAGGAGAACTATTAAAATTAATGATCGAATAAGAATTTTTTTGGCGTACTTATGGTTTAAGTAATTATATGTTAAAATGCTCCTGCTTCCCAACTTGTGAATGAGAAGTTAATATTTTTTTTCTCCCCAAAGCCACACTCTGCCTCTACAATAAATATTACACTCTTCCTGAACATAGGGGGAAATTGGATAATATCTAGAAAAACTTCTAGGGCTCCAAGTTTGGAGAAACTATACATTTGGAAGTGAAGAGATTGCTTTTGACCTACTCTGCCAGGTTCTTTTCCTTTGTACAGAGTCTTAATTACTATTGCTTCTAGACCTCTTACAAGTCTGAGCTTCAGCCCCCTACTCTTGTCTTCATTTGTCCTTTGGAGATAATGATTTTAAGCCTATACTTTCAGATCGAGCTGTCTAGGTTCAAAATTGTAACCCCACTATACATTCAGGTGTGTTACCATGGGCAAGTTGCTTAACCTCGGTAAGCTTCGTTTCCTCCCGGAACTGGTAGATCTCCGCATCACAGAAGTGGTGGACGTAAATGATACCATGTATTTGGACCACTTAGTTCTGATTTGAATATACATAGAATGCACTCTGTGGTGGTGGCTGTGGTTATTAATAATTTTCCTAAGTCGTAACTGTCATGTTTTGCCAGTGATTTGGGTATCTGCCTTTGTGTTCTTCATTTTAACATCCCCCAAACCCTCCGTTTGATTACCCTTAAACAAACAACACCTTAAAATTTGAACGTTGATAATTTGCTGCCACCTACAGGCTAATATGGGAAAAACAAAACCTGTAATTACTAAGTTACTAATGATTCTGAATATAAAATCTCAAGGTCATCTTGGAAGTCCTGAAGCCAACTGTGGACAACTACATGATCCCCTTTTCTGAGAAATTTATGTTCCCTGGTAGCCTAACTAAATACTTGAATAGTATCAGAATCCCCCTAGATTCTTTCTGGAATTGTGCAATAAAGTGCTATTAGTAATTAGATATTACATTTTCCCCTTAAGCAGATTCGCAAACTAGTATTTATTAAAAAGCGTGAAAGAGCCTTTGTATTTTAAGGCATGGTTTAGCACCAGAGTTTTGTTGGATTTTTTTTTTTTTTGAGCCCTGTTCTGGTTGGAGACTTGAGAAGTCTGAACAAAACCTTAAAAATAAAACAAAGAATATTTATAATCAACTCTGTTGTGGTTCTTCCTATATTGTCTTATATGATTGCTCCATATACTCCTCTCCCATCCTCAGTCTCATACTCTCTCGTCACATGATCTGGCATAGAGGATGCATTTGCAAGCATACACGGGCCCTTCTCAGTGATTTCTGACAGTACATACCTTATCCACAGTTCGATTTGGCTGGGGTTGGAGTATGAGGGTTCCAGTGGCAAATACCAGGGCCCAGTAAGGCCTGTGTGCTAAACGACAGGGTTGAATTTTGTCTGGAAAACAACAGGGAGAACCCACCACTAAAGGATTGTAAGCTGGAGAGTGACATAATCAGATTTCTGTTCTGTCTCTAAGACAGAAGTCTTACTTGGGCAGTCTGAAGATATTTTAGAGGGGGCCTACAGAAGCAATTACTCACTGAGCTTTTCCATCTACCGATTGTACCCGTCACATACTGTCTGTGCATTAGAAGGCTTAATCATATTCTGTTTCCCACTCCGGTTTGTTTTTGAATTGTCTTATTTGTACTACTTTTATTCCTTTAACAGTTCTGTAAACACCTTTCAGGTAGGCACTGTTTTGGTACTGTTACGCTCATGCTGTTATAATTATTAGGTGCCATTAGCGGTTAATATGCGATAGACCCTGTAACGGGTGGCTTCGTACCTTTTACACAGTGGGCATACAGGTTGTGTCATTGATTCATATACTTCCTTTAGGTTTGCCGTGGCGCTGGCTGCTTGTTGAACAGCGTGGTTATTCTCCCTCCTGCCTTTCCACCTGCCTGTGAAGTCTGTCTTCCGCTGCCTGGCATTTTGATCTGGGCAGGATGCCATGTCCCTGCTGTGGCTGAACTAGCACTTCTCAGAAATGGACGTGGGGGTGGTGGGGGTCTGCGACTGCTGTAACGCCCACTGGCAGAAAGAGGCGAAGAGCAGGAAAAGGAGAGACGTTTCTCTGGTTCCCTATGCCAAAAATCTGTTGCCAGAGGAGACTGTGAAAACACAGACCTCTGTGACAGGGGGATGCATAGGCAGGACTATGACTAGGATAAGGCAAGTGAGGCCAGCAGCCACCTGCCTGAGTTTGTAAAATTTAAGGGGGCACCCAGATGCTCTGCAGTCAAGACCAATAGTATGTTAATGCAATTTTCAGAAAAATCAAAATGAAAGCATGATAAACAAAATACTAAACTTTTAAACAGAGACAAGATCAGGAATGGTACTGTGCAAAGCCGTTTTGGAGCCTGAGGCAGAAGGAAAAGTCATTGATACTGAGCCTATTTAAAATTTTGATATTTTGTTCATTATAGATTCTTTGAATTAACTTTGATTTTTTAAAAAAGTATTGCTTTGAAGTATTAAAATTATTTATATCGAGTTTTTGGTGCCATCTTAAATTTTGCACCCAAGGTTTTGGGGGGTGCTTGTTGACTTCACCCTAGCCTTGTGCATGGGTGGTTAGGCAGCAGAGAAGAGAGTCGTTGAGGGCCAAATGCCTCCTTGGCCACTCAAGAAGTACCAGGTTCTTCAGGGTGAAGGACTCAGAGTGGTTGACTCTATTCCAGGGGAGTGGCTGTGCCTAGTTGATCTTAAATAATGTGGAAAACTTCTGTGTTGCTGTTGGTCATTTCTTTTTTTTTTAAAGATTTTTTTATTTATTTGACAGAGAGAGACACGAGAGAGGGAACACAAGCAGTGGGAGTGGGAGAGGGAGAAGCAGGCTTCCCACCGAGCCGGGAGCCCGATGCGGGGCTCGATCCCAGGACCCTGGGATCATGACCTGAGCCGAAGGCAGCCGATTAATGACTGAGCCACCCAGGCACCCCGCTGTTGGTCATTTCTGTATACATTACAACTTTTCAGGGTTATCTGGATGAGATATAGAGTTTTTTGTTTTGTTTTGTTTTTGTTTTTTTTTAAGCTACGGGAGTTTCCTACCTCCACTAACAATGGAAAGAAATGTAATACAATTTCTTCTTTTTTTTTTTAATAAAATTTCTGTAGGTATTGAGTTTGTTCAGCTCTTGACTGAGATTAAATGCTGGATTTGATTAGCAGAGGAAGCTAGAGACATTTACAAACCCCTTGTTAGTGTGAATTATTAGTCATGCTGATTTACTAAGGTGTAGCATTTAAAGCCTTGGCAAGATCCCACTCTTGGCCTCTTAACTCTTCTACTTTGCAGTAACTATATTGTGACTGAGCAAAAGAACAAGCTATGTGAATGCTCTCTTTTCTAAATTCATATTTTGGCAGAGTATAATTGGGTGGTTTTTAGTGGTAGCTGAGACTTTTCTTTTGTCCTTTGCAGGAAGAGCCGGGTCATTTGAGGGTACAGAAGGTTGATGTGTGGGTCCAGTCTAATTGGTTTTTATTCTCGCTGGGGTGGTGGAAGAGCCTAAAGGAGAATTTTACTTAGCTTTCATACCTTACAGACTTTTTTTTTTTAAATCCCCAACAAGGTCTGCTGAGAACAGACCCAGTACCTGAGGAAGGAGAAGATGTTGCTGCTACGATCAGTGCCACAGAGACCCTGTCAGAGGAGGAGCAAGAAGAGCTAAGAAGAGAACTGGCAAAGGTAAAGAAGCATTCCTTTTGGAACTTCATGCTTTGCACGTACAATGCCATTTGTGTTTCTAAAGCACATGGTAACATCTCATCCTCTGTTCCAGGGGAGAGAAAGCAACATATATTTACTTGTCCTAGAGGTCTGGAGTGGGGGAGAAGAAATAGAAGAGCATGATAATCAGTTTCTTTTTATATGAAAAAGTATCTAAGGGGTGAAGTGGGTCTGAGAATTAGGATGTGAAGGAGGAAACGAGAGGAGCCCTAGTGAATATCACCTGAGGGGCTGCACTAGGTCTAATGCACTTGGCTTTTCAGCTGCATCAGTGGCTTTGTTCTCTCCCCTTTGCTGTGTTGTGGATATAGGTGGGCACTTGGAACCTTCTTTCCCTCCCTTCCTTTCTCTCTTTTTCTTGAAATTAACCATTTAAAAGTGCACAACTCAGTGGCAGTGGGCACTTTCAGTCTTCTGCTGCTGTCACCTCTGTGTCGTTTCCATCACACGCAAGGGAGACCCACACTCATTAAACTGGCATCCTCATTCGCCCTTCCCTCATCCCCTGGCAGCAATAACCTGCTTTATGCCTTGTCTCTATGGCTTTACTTACTCTGGATATTTTATTTAAAAGGAATCGTATATGTTACTTTTTGTATGTGGCCTCTTTCACTTGGTGTAGTGTTTTTGAGGTTCATTCTTATAGCATGTATTGTGTATTGGTACTTTACTAAGTTTTTTGAAGATTTTATTTATTTATTTATTTGAGAGAGAGCACGTGTGCAAACATGATCTAGGGGGAGGGGCAGAAGGGGAGGGAGAGGGACAAGCAGACTCTGTGCTGCACCCGGAGCCCTACGCAGGGCTTGATCCCACGACCCTGAGATCATGACCTGAGCCGAAATCAAAAGCTGGTTGGATGCTCAACCGACCGAGCAACCCAGGAGCCCCTGGTATTTTATTATTTCTTATGGTTGAATGATAATCCATTATATATATCTACCATATTTTGTTTATCTGTTTGTGTGTTGATGGATGTTTGGGTGGTTTCTACATTTTTACTGTTGTAGATACTGAGCTAGGAACATTTGTATAAAAAAAGTATTTGTTTGAATACCTATTTTTAGTTCCTTTGGGTATATACCTAGAACTGGAATTGCTGCATCAAATGGTAGTTCCATGTTTAACTTTTTTGGGGAACCACTAAACTATTTCCCAGAGCAAGGACACCATTTTTCATCCCAGTCAGCAATTTCTCTACATATTTGCCAACATTTGTTATTTTCTGTCTTTCTGATTATGACCATCCTAGTGACTGTTAAGTGGTATGTCATTATAGTTTTGATTTGTATTTCCCTAGTGACCAGTGATATTGAGCCTTCACGTGCTTATTAGCCATTTGTCTGTCTTCTTTGGAGAAATGTCTATTCAAATCCTTTGCCCAGTTTTTCTTTTAATTGTTTTATTTTTTTTTAAAGATTTTATTTATTTATTTTGACAGAGAGAGAGAGACAGTGAGAGAGGGAACAGAAGCAGGGGGAGTGGGAGAGGGAGAAGCAGGCTTCCCCCTGAGCAGAGAGCCCGACATGGGCTCAATTCCAGGACCCTGGGATCATGATGTGAGCCGGAGGCAGACGCTTAACGACTGAGCCACCCAGGCGCCCCTTCTTTTAATTGTTTTTGTTTGTTTTCTGTTGTTGTTGTTCTTGTTGAGATATAAGAGCTCTTTACATATTCTGGATATTAGACCCTTATCAGATACATGATTAGCAAATATTCTATTCTGTATGTTGTTTTTTCACTTTCTTCATAGTGTCTTAATGCATGTAAGTTTCAAGTTTTGATGAAATCTAGTTTTTCTTTAGTTGCTGGTGCTCTTGGTGTTATATCCAAGAATCCCATTTCCAAAGCTCAGAGCATGAAGATTTACCCCTATGTTTTCTTCTAAGATTTTTAGCTCTTATATTTAAGCCTTTGATCTATTTCAAGTTAATTTTTATTTATGGTTTGTGGTAGAGGTCCAACTTTTTTCTTTTGCATGTAAATATTTAGTTTTCCCAGTGCCCTTTGTTGAAGATACTACCTTCAATGAATGCTCTTGGCATCCTTGTGAAAAATCAATTGCCATTGATGTAAAGGTTTACTTCTGGACCTACAGTTCCATTACATTCATCTCTGTGTTTATCCTTCTGAGAGTACCACACCATTTTGATTACTATAGCTTTGTAGTAATTTTGAAATTTATTCTTTTTCAAAATTGTTATTTAGGGTCCTTTGCAATTTCTTATGAATTTTGGAATCTACTTTTCTACCCACGAAATGTGCCCTTGGGATTTTGATAAGGCTTTTATTGAATCTATAGGTTGATGTAGGGGAGTATTGGCATCTTAGCAATATGAAGTCTTCCAATCATTGAACATGGAATATCTTTCCATTTATTTAAGATGTCTTTAATTTTGCTTTTAGCTGTGTTTTGTAGTTTTCAGTGTACAAGTCTTATATTTCCTTACATTTATTCCTAAGTATTTTATCCATATGTTATGGATACTAGATCCTTATCAGATATATTCTTTGTGCTTTAAAGGTCATTCTTTTATATATATATTTCTCCTGTTTTTAAAATACGTGTATCTTATATATATAATATGTAATGTATATGTTGAATTAAAGAATGATAGCTATGATGTGTTGAGCTAGGTATGTTGGCAGCACAATCTAACCAACAAAGGTGGGGAATGCACTGGGTCATGTATTGTTCAGTAAGATTTATAGTGGTCTTTCTCTTCAACTGTCATTAGGGAAAGGAAACTTCAGGGAAGTGTCAAGGGGTATTTATCTTTTAAGTCTGTTCTTTGGAGTATATGAAAAGTTGGAGTTGGGATAGAGAAGGAGATAATGGAAAGCTAATAGTGTGCAAAGAGAATTAGCCAGTAAACTGAGAAGTGGAGCCTGAAGACCTGGGCTTGAAATTATGGTTCCTACATTATTAGTTTGATGACTTAGGGCAAATCATTTAATTTACTTGATTTTGAACCTCATTCATTCATTTTTGCCTTTTTCTTTTCACATTCCACTTAAATGTGACTTCCAAAACTGGTACAGAATGAGAGGTCCTGTCTGACAAGCACAGAGGATTATTTTTGTACTGGACCTACCTTCTAATTAATGCCCTCTTAACTGTTTGTTGGGGGGCCTGGGTGGCTCAGTTGGTTAAGCATCTGCCTTTGGCTCAGGTCATGATCCCAGGGTCCTGGAATCGGGCCCCACATCAGGCCCTGCATCAGGCCCTGCCTCATCCAGTTCCCTGCTCAGCTGGGAGCCTGCTTCTCCCTCTCCCTCTGCCCCTCCCCTCTGCTTGTGCACGCTCTCTCTCTCTCCCCCTTTCCCGCTCTCTGTCTCTCTCGTGCTCTCAAATAAATAAAAATAAAATCTTAAAAAAAAACAGCTATGTTTGTTTTGCTAGCCACTTCACATTTGATTTATTCTTCTCTCCTTTTGTTGAGTACTATTTTTCTTCATTTTGTGTTCTGTAAAGATTTAATCAGCAGTGAAGACAGTTTATTTAACAACGCTATATGTTGTTTTTATTTATTTATTTTTTAATTATTTATTCGGGGAGGGAAGGAGCAGAGAGAGAGGGACAAGCAAACTCTTGTCAACGTTGGGGCTCGATATCAGGACCCTGAGATCATGCATGACCTAAGCCGAAACCAAGAGTTGGACACTTAACCGACTGAGCCAACCAGGCGCCCCCACTATATATTGTTTTCAAAGGCCATGCTGTCTTTGGAATCATAGAAGTGTGAGATCGAGGCTGAGAATATGGCTTTGCAACAAGCCAAGAGAAGCCATCTTTCTTAAGGGTCTTGAATATTAATGACCGTCCCACTTTTTCAACTTCCTGGGACAGAAGGTCTCTTCCCAGTGAGCTCTCTTTCTCCTGGTGGGTCTGCCTCTTGCCCTCTGTTTTTCTGACTTGGGCTTTTCTTCTGCTCTCTAAGTCATTTTCTGTTCTCCCTAGCTTCTGCTTAGAGTTTTGGCCTCCTCAAATATTTTTAAGCTTCCATATCTCCTCATCTCACTGTGCCCTACCTGTACTTTAGGGCTTCTTTATCCAAGTCTTTCTAGCTTCTACTCCCAGTGTTATCTCAGTTTCTCAAACTGGATTCCTGAATGAGAGAGACCATGATTAGTGGAGCATCTTTTTACAGCAGGCACATCACTGGGTGGTAGCCACTCGATTGGTTGGCTGTCCTTGGGTCAGGGGCTTACCTCTCTAACCGTCCATCTAAGGCTGGTCGGTCAGCATCAAGGGGTCCATGCGGGACTTCTGTGGGGCTCTCTGGGGGAGACAGTTTGATTTATTTATGGCTGTGGCTTTGGCAGGCCCTGGGACAGACATTTCCAGTATAAACTCATATGAAATGTACAGGAAGGTTGGATTTCGATTTGGCTTGGCTGTGCATGTTTTAGGGGAGAGTGGTTTGATTTGGTACACAAATATGAGTTCTGTGGGCATTCAAGTGGAAGTGTCCATCTGGAAATGCAGACCAGGGGTCAGAAGAGTGGATGTTAGAATAATTTGAATATTATCTGTGTGGAGGTTTGAGCCCTAAGCTTCCATGAGATAGCAGAGTAAGGAAGTATAGAGAGAGAGAGGAGAAGACTGAGGACAACTCAAGATAGAAATAAAAAGAAGAGAAAAGGGGCGCCTGGGTGGCTCAGTTGGTTAAGCGACTGCCTTCGGCTCAGGTCATGATCCTGGAGTCCCTGGATCGAGTCCCGCATCGGGCTCCCTGCTCGGCAGGGAGTCTGCTTCTCCCTCTGACCCTCCCCCCTCTCATGTGCTCTCTCTCATTCTCTCTCTC
>NC_138372.1:122288104-122297808 GCF_054177405.1 Leptonychotes weddellii | reverse complement strand
TTTTTTTTTTTAAAGATTTTATTTATTTATTTGAGAGAGAGAGAGAATGAGAGAGAGCACATGAGAGGGGGGAGGGTCAGAGGGAGAAGCAGACTCCCTGCCGAGCAGGGAGCCCGATGCGGGACTCGATCCAGGGACTCCAGGATCATGACCTGAGCCGAAGGCAGTCGCTTAACCAACTGAGCCACCCAGGCGCCCTTATTTATTCATTTGAGAGAGAAAAACCACAAGCAGGGGGAGAGGCAGAGGGAGAGGGAGAAGCAGACCCCCTACTGAGCTGGGAGCCTGACATGGGGTTCGATCCCAGGACCTGGAGATCATGACCTGAGCTGAAAGCAGATGCTTAACCCTCTGAGCCACCCAGGCGCCCCGCTATATGTTGTTTTTAAAGAGACAGATAAATGAATCAAAAAATGGTTTTAAACGACTCTAGAATTTTGAGCACAGTTTGGCATTAATAATCTTCACTTATTGAATGACTCTTGCTGTATTTTTACCCCACCCCCTTCCTCATAGGTAGAAGAAGAAATCCAGACTCTGTCTCAAGTGTTAGCAGCAAAAGAGAAGCATCTAGCAGAGATCAAACGGAAACTTGGGATCAATTCACTACAGGAACTAAAACAGAACATTGCCAAAGGCTGGCAGGATGTGACAGCAACATCTGCGTACGTTCCCTTGATCATACCTTTTTCCAGAGAATGTAAAGGACACTTTTGCTCCTTTTGTCTGGGTGGGAGAATTGAAAGGGGATGAGGATGCTCCTGCAACTTTTCTTTGTACTACACAGGGCTCTCCCCGCCCAGTCCTCAAGTGTACCTGACTCTTCTCTAACTCTGGTCTTCCACACTATTCTAGGGGATAGAAAGAAAACCCAGCCTCGTCTGTGAGTTGAAGTAATAACAAATAAGTTCCAACAGTGTTGTATATTGACTTGCCAAAAATGTGCCATGTAGTCCTCAAAATGACCGAATAGGGTGGGAGGTGAGGTAGCCTGAGATAAGGAAACAGGATCAGGTAAGGTTTGAGGTCACAAAACTCAAAAATGTGGGGGGCAGGATTCGAACTCCGGGTTGACCAAGTACAGAGCCAAGTCTTCCTTCATCTGCTCTATACGTAGCATAAGACTCTTGGCTCATCGCCTCTCATAGGTGCTGGTGGCAGAAGCCCATTAATCTTCTTGTCTTTTTGATTACACAGATTTTGATATGGCATTATCACGATGCAGTTTTGTTTCCCAGCACCAGGAGGAGCAAGCTTCTAGGAACAGATTCTGAAGTGTGTTCTTTATCATTTGTATCTTGAGTCCCCGGTGCTGAGCTGGTGACCAGCAGCAGTGAGGTTGACGGCATCCTGACAGGACAGCACTAGGGTGTCCATTCCCTTTGAGCCACTTTCTACCCGCAGAAGTCCAGGAAACGATTCTTTGTGTATCACCATAAACTTTTTGTTTTAGTGTTTCATCTTGATGGGATAAGTAAAAATGCCAAAGCATTCCTTTCTATAACATGAGGATCTTAACCTCTTTGTGGCTACCATATTCGTTTGTTTTTATTTTCCCTTCACTAATCCCTGGGTAGATGGGGAGAAGGAGGTGGTAAATGCTAGCTTTATGTCCTAGCAAATATCACACTCAAGTCATTTTGAGTGTCACAGCTTATACGTACTCTGCCAAGAGTCTACAAGTCCTTATTTGGTAGCTCTGCAGACATGCAAAAAAAAAAAAAAATTCTTTATAGTCCATATAATTTATTTGAATAATAAGGTACACATGAGCCTTACCTTGCTTCTGGTCCCTTTTTAGGAGATAAAGTTATAAAAGGCATGTGAGGAATTTGATTTCATTTTTGTTTTGTTTGGCTTCAGTGGAAAAGAGTAAGAGGTATAATTTCTTTCAGCCTCTGGCTCATTTTCATTTTTTCTCCGTGACTGTTTTTGCCCTGTACCCTGATTTCCTTGGCCCTGCCTTTATAGGCATCTGTCTATGTGGCCATCCTAGAGCACTGCTGAAGACAGCACCCGAATGAGGGGTAAGGAGCAGGCGAGTTGATGATGCCCACCTGGTGATTGTGAAGGAGTTTGGATGTTGTAAAAAAAAATTTGTTTAATTTTTGAGCGCTTTCCAAGAGCTGGTGATTGTGCTTTAAATAACTGCTATTAGAAAAGGTTAGCTTAACTTTTCTTTGTTCTTTTATAATTCAATGTAGATACAAAAAGACATCTGAAACCTTATCTCAGGCTGGACAGAAGGCGTCAGCTGCTTTCTCATCTGTTGGATCAGTCATCACCAAAAAGCTGGAAGATGTAAAGTATGTCCTCATTTCTCCTTGCTTATTAAGTAGCTGAGGCAAATTAAAGTATGTTGTGGTTGCATTTATTTCCCGACTTGGGCCGTGGTTAATGCTGGATTCTCCTCTTTTCTGGTGAGGGAGCCCACTCCTTCAAACCAGACCTGAAATATTGCCTAAATTATTTTAGGTGTAGCCTTCCAACTTTTAGGCATAGCATTCAAAATAATCATCTTACGAATACATTTAAGGTTGTTGGAAAATTCTGGTTGTGTACTTCTGTCCTTTTAGTCCTTCCTGATCATGCAGGGTAAGTATGTCTCTCGTAGTTGCAAGTTTGTGGTTGTGGGCCGAGCCTGTTGTCCTGCTGGGGACACGTCCAGGAGCACTGACTGCACGCTTGGACTGAGACCTGCCTTCAGTTCTGTGGGACGTTGTTACACCGTGGTGTGATTATGACATGCTTATCTGTGTACTGATGTGTACTAATTTGTAAGCTCTCTCTACATCCATGCTTAGGCCCAGATCTTGTTAATGGAGCTTTGCTTTTCATTTTGCATTTATATTGTAGATTAGTCTGCAGAGTTTTTGTGGCAGTTTCGATAAAACCACAGTGTTTTTGTGTGTCCCCCCTCCTGCAGCACCCCCCATGTTGATTAGAATAGCTCTGAAAGTGACAAACATGGTTTAAATTTGCTGTGCTTCTGTTGGCATGAAAGTTTTTTTGTTTTATCAACAAAACCCTCAGATTGCATGACTTTGTGTTTTCGTTTGTGGGGAATGATTGGTTGAATAAGTTTGGCAATCAATGTATTATTTACTCTGTACCAAAAAACCAAATGGCTTGCTTATTATATCTGAACTAGCATCATTTTAAGCATTGTGTAATAAACATAGCTCACTGGGATTCTTTTGACAATTTATATACATCTTGTTGGTGCTCTCATTTCTTTTTATGCCAGCTTGATTGTATAGCACTTTAGAGTCCAGTTAAAAGCTTACACAACTTTTAAAAAAGTAGGTTATTTCATTGTTTTAGATTTACCAGAACTTCCTTTCTTTTTTAATGCTTACTGTGGCTTCTTGCAGATTGCAAGCCTTTTCACATTCCTTTAGGTAAGGAGAGCTTGAACCATCCCTGCAGCTTAGCCGCTGTCTAAGACAACAAGTGTGCTTAATTAGATTATTATGCCACGTTCAATGGTTGTGTTTGTCTACTACATACTTCTTCTTGCATTTGGAATCTTTTTCTCTAGTGCATTCCTATTTTTAAGGGAGGGTTTCTTGTATCCCATGGGTAACGGATAAAATTAAAAGAATAATTTGACACTGTGGTTCAGGGATATGGAAATGATTTTGACATTTCTTACTTTTTTTTTTTTTTTTTTGGTAAAAAGAAGCAGCTTAACCATGGCATACAGAATTCCTCCCTTTTAATGTCCGACTTTGTTTGTTTTTGATGCTTTAATTTCTTTGGTGCTTTTGTAAGGATGTTGGAATTCTCCTTCACGTGGGGCCCATTAAGTATCTGTAATAGATTGCATATGTACTGGCTCATGATGTTAGTCTCCCGACTTATACAGGTTACTCTGAATATTAGTTTTATTGTGGTAAAATATACATAAGATAAAATACACAACTTTTCAATACTTGTTTTACTAGCTTATAGTTTTTACTATTTTTTAATTTCTTTACACTAGTTATATTCTTTATACATGTAAGGAAATTTCACGGTTGCAAAAGGAAAAATAATCTAGGCTGAAAAAAAGCACATTAAAAAGATGTCAGCCCAAACCATGCTATAATTATAGAAGGAATCTTTGTGATGTTAAACAGACCTCTTCTCTGTCTCCCATACAGGCTGTTTTATCCAATTAATAGAGAAAACAAAGTTGGAGGAAGGATTAGGCGTAAGCAGGAAAGGCAACATGGTAGTCTCCATCTCTGTTCCCGCAAACGTGAACTGTCTTCTCAAGCAGTCACTAGCTATAGTCTGTCTTCTTAATTAAGGAAACATGTACTTAGAACTGAGGTTTTTCTGTCCTAGTGACACTTGGCCCTGGAAGTCAGAGGAAATCAACTCTAAATGCTGAATTATTTAAAGTTAAAACTGTGCTTTAAAAAAAAAAATAAAATCAGCAATAGGAGGGGATTCTGTATCTTTGGTATTCAATTAAAAATGTCCCATGTGCTCTAGGCAGCTGTTAAGACCATGTTATCTAAGGTTGTTTGAGTTGAGTGAATAGATATTCAGTCACATAGTCCATCCTGCTCACGTCAGACTGCATTTTGTGGACAGGTCCAAAGAATATAACCATAAATCAGATATGGTTCTTGTATGGAAAGACCTTAAAATCTTTGAGCGGATGGAGTGGGGGAAGGAAGTGGGGACCTGGAGTGGGTGAAGTTGGAAGAGCCCTCTTAACACTGGATTATGTAAAACAATGTTGGATGTGATAGAAACAAAAATATAAGAATATTTATGTAAGTGCTATTGAGGAATGATTCATCAGTACGTGTCCCTGTTCTTGCTGTATATCTTTAAGAAGATTAAGCAAAGGTACATAAGATGGCTCAATATGTGCTGTCTTATTAATTGACCAGAACAGATTGAGTATTGCCGATCTTTTCTAGCTCCTTTAGGCAGTCACTTTTTCATTTCACTTAAAAAATATAATTGAGGGGCACCTGGGCGGGTCAGTTGGTTAAGCATCAGACTCTTGGTTTTGGCTCAGGTCATGGATCCTGGGATTGAGCCTGAAGTTGGCTCCATGCTCAGTGGGGAGTCTGCTAGAGGATTCTCTCTCTCTGCCCTCCCCGCCCAAAATAAAGAAATAAATCTTTAAAAAAAAATATATATATATATATAACTGAGTTTATACTCTACCATTTTTAGTCCTGTTTCTTTCTCTCTTATTTTTTTAAAAGATTTTTATTATTTATTTGACAGAGAGAGAGAGAGAGAGCATAAGCAGGGGGAGTGGCAGGCTCCTTGCTCCCAGGACCCTGGGATCATGACCTGAGCCGAAGGCAGGTCCTTAACCGACTGAGCCACCCAGGTGTCCCGGTGGTCTTGTTTCTAATAATGTTTCAGGATTTCTTTTCCTTCAGTGCCCATGGTTCTTGGTCACGCCGCTTTGAAGAATGAAGAGGTAGACCAGATGAAGAGTGGTGGGCACCAAAGCAAAGTTTATTGAGTGATAGTTAAGTTTATTGAGGGATAGTACAAAGCTCCCGAAGAAGAGGGAGGGCACCTGAGAGGGTTGCTGTTGGCGTTTCTAAATTTAGGGGTTTTTATGAGATTGTTGGCGGGCTGTTTTAATCTGATTAACCCTCCCTGCATCTGTCACCCAATCAGGTTTTTGTCCATGTGCTCATCTACCTACCAGGGAGTTGTTCATGTGGGAAAGGGTGTAGGGCTCCTTCCAGGGTTGTGTAGAATAATTCTCTTAGGACGGGGCCCCTTGCCCCTGCCTGCCTTTCTTCTGACTATTCTCCATTAATAATATATTATGTATTGATACATGGAGGTTAAAGTAAGGCTTTTGATTAAAACTTGGAAATCAGAGACATGAGATTATCTTCTGAAAGCTAAATTTTATAATTCTCACAGATTAAAAGTTGGCTAAAGACACTTAAATCATTTCTAGGCCAAGAAGCCCCGATCGTAATTTGATTTAATGTATTCATATATCATACAAATATATGAAAACATAGATAATAGAAATACATTAAAACAAACATAATAGAAAACCTATATAAAGAAAGACCACATCTTTTAGATCACTGAGTCAAGGGAGCAAATACTGGCCCCCGAAACTGTCCCAAGGAGAGGGAGCTTGGACAGTAGATTTTGAGGGTTTCAGTCCCAGCAAGGCCTTTGCTCCCATGGAGATGGATGTGAGAGGCTTTTGCCAAGTGCTTGAAATAGTTGGTTAATCCTGTCAACTATCCTTTGTTTTGAGTCCATGCTTACCCAGCAGGCTTGAGGCAATGATTTCACTCTCTGACAGGACTGTGGATGATTTGCTGACGTGAATTATGAGACTCGGCAACAGTTTTTATGCCACATTGTCAATTAATAAATTGGCACTTGGGATTTAGATATTTGTCTAACACCTCAAGTGGGTGTGTGAAGAGGAGGAAGCAGAGGAAACAAGAGAGACAGACAGATCTGTTTTGAATGCCCTGAGAGTTAGGTGTCTGGGGGCCAGACATGGGTCAGCGTAATGAGAATATCCTGGGAGGCCCTTTGGGGACAGCCAGCTTCCCCCCCCGCCCCGACCAGGTAGTCTGTTCATATCCACCCCTCTCCTGTTTGCTTATTTTCTACACATACATGCTGAGCATTGACTCATGCCTTTAATTTTTTGAGAGAAACTTTGAAAGAGAAAGAGCCTTTTCATTTTCCTTGGTGCCAGTGTTAAACCTCAGTTTTAGTGTAATCATTCAGCAGCCTCGTTCGTCAAGTACCTTTGACATATTTAGGAGGAAGTGCTTATTAACTTTGCTTTTATTTCCAAAGGAAGTTTCTCCTTTTCATGTGTTTATTTCTTCATATAAACCTCTACATATTTTTTTGTTTGTTTTGGGCTCATTAAAGTTACTCCAGACAATTCTCTTTTGCTGAAAATTTCCACCACTTAATGGGAAAAGAAATGACGTCTTCTCTTTCAGAGAGTACCTCTTGATCAGAATTTGGGAAGCTTTATTGAACTTTTCTACCTCTCATGCCCATATTTCCTACTTTTAGTTACCACAGTTGTTCATTCATTCATTCTTTCATTCAGAAGTATTTGTTTGAATGCTAACCATGTGCCAGCCTCTGGTCTGGACTGTGTGGTTCGAGTTGCCAGTGAAATAACAACTGGGTGCAATGTGAAAGCTTTAAAGAATATAATCTAATGTGAAATAAATGTTAGTATGTGTTTCCATGGAAGTCATCCGTAGTAGTACTAATAATGGTGAAAAATTATGTTCCAGGCAAGGCTCTGTATAGTCCCTCTGAAGTAGGTGCTGTTAGTTTTTTTGATTGTGCAGATGAAGAAACTGAGCCACAGAGAGATTAAGTGATGTCCCCAAGGTCACACAGCTAAGTGGCTGAAGGCTGAGATTTGAACCCAGGCAACCAGCCTAGTTCTGGAGCCTGCATTCTTCTTCTCTGCATTGTTTTGCCTCCCCAAAGCAATGATAGTTGAAGAATATGTTTTTCTAGGCACTGCCCGGCAGTTACTTTGGTTTATTACTTTCAGTCAAGAAATTACTGTGAGGGCAAAACGGAATAATAATACACAGATAGAGCGCCTGGCACATAGTAAGCATGCTTACCGTTCACCCTTCCCCTCCTTTCTCTGTGTCCTACCTATTCCTTCCCTCCTCCTCCTTCCTCCTTTTATGCCTCCTTCTTTATAGTGATTAGGGGTGACCTTGTAAGAAACAAGGAAAATATAAAAAAATCAATTCAGCGTTTTAAAAGAATAACTTTTCTAAAGTAAGAGGAAATATAAGGTAGAGAAGCATTTAGTGAGTGGTTTCTTTTTTGGTCAGTGTTTTGAGGAACCCAGATTTACATTCCTATTTTTGATACTATATTTAAGGGTTACCAACCAAGCTGGAAAAATTTTAACAAAATTTGCTGTATAGTTTTAACTAATTCTCATAATATATCTATTAGAGACGGTTCTGGTCCAACAGCAACATGGCTTTTTGCTTCTGAAGTTTTCTGTATTATATTTAAACTTCAGTGAAATTGGAGAAGTTAGGTAAATTGAGGCAAGTTGAAGCTTTGTGTAACTTCCCATAGGGAAGCTAGAAGTGCAAGAACAGCCGCCCTATAGTTGAATTACAAACTAGTCACCAGCAAAATGGAATTTCATCTGAATATGGATTATAGAGAAGTTCGAATAACTGAATGGACTTGACATTGCTAGGAACTCCTTGTTCTCCCTACTAAAATGGCTACCTCAAATGCAGGGAGACCCACACTTTGTATGCATCTGTATTAATTTGATTTTGTTCTCTGTTCAGTGAGTGTATTTTGAATCTTACTGTGAAATATAAAACACATAGAAAAGTGCTCACAACCAAATTCAACTCAGTGGTTTATCCCAAAATAAATAGCTTATCGTTATCACTTCCTTGCTTTTCCTTATATATTCCCACGTAAACATTAAGTGTGTGTATTCTTCACTTTGTCTTTGCTGCTAATTGAAGTTCAGCACTAGCAAGTAGGACCCTAAAGTCCTTTACAAGAGATGCTACATTGTTTCTTAGACTTCTCAGAGTGATCATTTTTAACATTCTTCTTTAAGTCACGTTGCAGGAATCATTGGGGCCTGTGAGATGCTTAATGACTTAAGTGCCCCAAATTATCAACTTCTGAATTGGTTTTCTGTAAAATCAAACATCTAAAATATTATCTGTATTTCCAATATTACTGTTTTCTCCTATTTACCTTATTTGTCGGTTTCCCCTTTCTTCTTGATGTCTCCTTGCATTGATGTTCCACTACCATCTATCTCTTACCGAATCAGCGGAGACCCCTTGATTAAACTCATGCATAGCTCTCCACTGCCTTCTTGTTTACATTCTCCATCCCCTGATAATTCCAGATGACGTTTACAATTCCGTTTTTCCACCTTTGTAACCCCAGGGCTGATTTCTTCTATAGGATAATCCTGAAGTAACTTGTGCCCCAGATGTTGAATTTACTGTGGTCAACTTGATGCATTTAGAATGCATTTTATGATTTCTTCCACTTTGCCTTTGACCCCGTTCCCTCTTAACTAGCTTGTATGCTGGTTCAGGGGGCACAGAGCTCCCCAAATGGCCATTGGAAGGAATGAGCTTTTACATGGGTGCTAAGGACAGTGGCTAGAAATTAACTATGGATTTCTGAAATTTGCCCTTTTTCTACCTTTTTCTTCATTTTGTTGATACTGTTGAATTCAGTCTGTGAGTCCCATGAACAAGCAGGTTATCACACATTCAGCCATAACTCTCCTTCTTTTGCCAGAATTTGGTAATTTCTACCAAAATGAATGTTCTTGTGAAGAGTCTTGGTTATGAGGAACAAAATATTGTGTAAATTAGCTGACCTAAGAAGGGGAATGTGGTGCACAGAAAGAGAGTTCTTTTGGAATCCAAGGAAGGAAAGGAAGCAAACCCTGGATCCACCCAGACTCGCCCTGCTGATTGGAAAGCTGGTGGAAATCAAGGTCGCTTCCAGAAACCAAGAAAACCACTGTTCCTCCCCGACCCTGCCCCCCCCCCACCCCCCATGTGGTCGTCTCTCCTTCCTTTCCTCTACCTCTCTCTGTACTTCTATTCAGTCCTTTCTTTGGGAACTGGCTTCCTCTGCTTCCTTGCAGCTTTGCCCTTCCTGGTCCCAGAAAAGGTCTTCCTCAACATTTAAGCCTA
>NC_138372.1:122220688-122288004 GCF_054177405.1 Leptonychotes weddellii | reverse complement strand
TAGATCAAGCAGGAAAAGAATTAGCAAATTCCTCCTAGAATAGTCTTATACCCAAGGTATCTACCACTCTTATAGAGAGAATGGTGAGCAATATGGATCTTTGCATGTGTCATGCACGACATTAAGTATGAAGATATCCAAATATTTTACCAATTATCTTGACTATGTGAACTGCCAGCATATTTTGATTTATATCAAGATCATACTCCCATGTCATTACATATTAGTGCAAAACTAGATTGGGGGAGCTTCTCTTGAAACACACTGTCATTTGTAACAACAGATTTTTTTGAGAAGACTAAATCACACACGCAATACTCAAATATAATTGAGAATACCTTGGACTGTCCAGCCTAACCGAAGGAAAGATTTCCTACCAAAAACGCTCTGTCAGTCATCAGAATATTTCAAGGACAGCAACCATTATCTTCAATTTACAGTGACTTTGTGAGCCCCCAAATTAAAGTGCTTTCATCTTGTGAGGTGGTCTCTATGGGAGATGGCTGAGAGTAGATAATAGCCTTGAACCTGAATGGTGGGTGAACCTGCATTGCCCTAGAGAAGTTGGTCCCAGTAAAACAAAGGGCCACATGTTATTTGAATGAGCATTAAGAACATTTAGTTAATTGGGATGAAGTACAAGTGTCTCTTATTAGAAAACTGATACTACTCCTAAGGTGTGATCTATGAATCTCACTTGAAGTCGTCAAATAGGTGATTTATTTTGGTCTGATCACAAATCTGTGGGAGAAAGGCAGCTGCTGGAGCCCTTCACTGGCCTCACTTGTGCGTGTGTGTGCCTGTGTGTCTGTTTTGTTTTTTGAGGGGAGGCGGTGAACATTGAATTAGGAGTCCCGAAGACCCAGGTTCCATTCTGGATTCTGCTGTGACCTTGGGTGAATCATTTAACTTCTGAGCCTTGGTGCTAGAAGCCCTACAGACACAGAGGAAAGCACTGTAGAGTGTTCAAAGTGCTATAAAATTCAAGGGTGAATTATTAGTTCTATTAACTGCGTGGGTTAAATTGGCTCATGAAGGGGATGCCTGGCTGGCTCAGTCAGTGGAGCATGTGACTCTTGATCTTGGGGTCATGAGTTCAAGCCCACGTTGCGTGTAGAGATTATATAAATAAACTAAAAAAAAAAAAATTAAAAAAATTTTAAAATTGGCTCATGAATAAAAATAAATTATGTTGGAATAACTTTGATCCCCTCCACCTCAAAAAGTAGATTAAGTCTTCATGGTGCCCAAAGAATAAGCTCCTAGAAAGCAAGGTTTTATAACGTCTAATCACTGTACTAACTTCATGTCTATCTCTTTTTAATGCTGCCTCTTAGTATCCGCTCCATTCAACATTCAATTAGCATGCCTGCTATGAGGTAAAGTATATTTTTACAAAATGTAGTTGCTCTTATGCTTTCTTATTCTTTATTTAGATGTTTAACTTGAACTGTTCTGAAGTAGGGACCTGGGGTTCTGCTCTAAGTAAGCTGCGCATCCACACTGTGTCAGTATTCAGCCGCTCTTCCTATGATGTTAAGATGGGTGCAAGAGATCCATTAAAGATTTGTGATTTAAAAAAAAAGAATTATCTCTATTGCATTTGTAAACCCATAAAATTGTTTCATATCTTTAATCTGCTTCATTGGAAAAGTGAACACGACTCATCTAATAAAGCTGCTTTCGCCCAGCTTGTGTAAAAGGTGTCCCACCACACCTGTCTGCATTAGCTTTAGTTGCTCCACTTTTCTTCCGTTTCTGCTTCCCTCATCCCGTTGTGACATTTGGAGCCAACTGCGATTTAATTCCACAGTCCGCTTTCATCAGGAAACACGTGCAAGTGGTGTATGTTATTACCGCATTTAACCTCTCTAGAGAGGCAGAGAATTTTTAACAATATATGCTTGGCTTAACCTTCAGTATTCATCAGAACTATCTGGAGAGCTTGTTAAACCCCCTGCTTGCTGGGCCCCACCTCTGGTTTCTGATTTCTGTAGGCCTGAGGTGGGACCTGAGAACTTGCATTGCCGACAGCTTCCCAGGAGCTACTGATGCATCTGGGGCCCCACCCCTTGCGACTGGCTGCCCATCACCACTGTGGGAGGGAGGAGACCCCTTGTTCCCTTCTTTACCTTTTTCATCTAGGTTAATAGGAAGGATATTCGAGGTCCGGTGGATAGTCTAGAAGTTTTGGAAACCCAGATGTGAACAACATAGGTGCTATGATCTTCCTTAATTAATATGGATGAATGTGAAGGCGTGGGAGAGGCTTCGCCTGGGCTCAGAGTGCTCTGTCAGCTGGGGCAGCTTTGTGATGCAGACAAAACCACCTTTCTTCGTGTCTCCCTTCCTTTTGGTCTCTTTCCTCGGCTCTAATGCTGCTCCCTGGGAACCAGGATCCCTGTTTTGGAACGTTACGTGGTCTGCTTGTCCTGTTTGGGGATGTGGGTTCGTGTAGGACTCTTGCAGGGCAACATGGGAATTTAAACTTGACCTTTAGAGTCTAGTACCTTCACCAAAATTAAAGTGGCACGACTAGATGGTTGAAGTGACAGAACTGATGTTTTACCTGCCTTTGTTCTCTCTCCTCACACATGCACTTGACTCTGTTATCCCATATGTCTGAGACAGGCTGTTTGTGGAACTGAAAGCATTGTTGTAGAAATCTTAGACCAGAAATTGATCATCCTACCTAATAATGCAGATTTGTGTGTACGCCTGCACACATATGTACAGTTAAATATGTCTTGTCTCTTTGTTGATTGAGAATAATGGCGAAAAGGAATACAGTCAACTAATGATGTTTGCAAAACTGGTGAGTTTTTGTTAAGTGTTTGTAACATAACTCTTTTTCATTCTCTCCATAGAAACTCCCCAACTTTCAAATCATTTGAAGAAAAGGTTGAAAACTTAAAGGCAAGTAGAGATGAATAGTGATGTCTTACTTGGTACCTTAAATTTTTTTGCTGTGGGTGAATTATTCTCATTACTCTTTCTTTCTAAAAGTATTTAAAGAGCTTTAATAACTTTATTCTCTACATTATTATGGGTGATATATTCTCTTTTAATCAGTTTTTTGAGTGTATGTTGTAGCATGGCAGATGCTAAATGCTGAAAGGAAATGTATAATTTCAAAAGCAGTATAGTACTTGAGAACTGTGTGCGACTCAAATACTTTTATAACCAGATAAAATTTAATATAAATTTTATTGTAGAACATTAACAAGAACATTATAAAAGCACAAAAAATAACACACAGAAACATTGGTCATACCACCTAGAGTCAGTGATATGTATGTAGTAGGACTACACCTTTGTGCTTTAAGAAAGAATTAACCAAATACAACATATACATTTTCCTATGCCATTAAATATTCTTCCTCAAAATTATATTTAATGGTTGCTTGCATGTACCCTATGACAGGTATTGTTTGTTCAGTCCTTTAAGATGTTTGTTCAAACATTTAAGATGATGATGATGATGCCATGGTGATCATTATTGATGATTTATGGTTTTATTTTTTGATGGCTTTGATTTCAGTGAAGGTGGGCATTTTTCCACGACTAGCTTTATTAATTTGTAAATTGTATTTTTTTTCAAGATTATACTCAAAATTATAAAATCATCAACTCTTAGGATCACAAGTGAAAGGTTGTCTAGTTCCCATCCACTGCCCAGCCTTCTCTACAGAGTTTGTGCAAAGCCAGTATTTCCTTTCTTCATAAACTAAATGTGATAAGTACTATAGATGTTTTTAAGGATTAAAAGCATTATCTTTTTTTTTTTTTTTAAATATTTTATTTATTTATTTGAGAGAGAGAGAGAAACAGCATGAGAGGGGATAGGGTCAGAGGGAGAAGCAGGCTCCCCACTGAGCTGGGAGCCCGATGTGGGACTCGATCCCAGGACTCTGGGATCATGACCTGAGCCGAAGGCAGTCGCTTAACCAACTGAGCCACCTAGGCGCCCTAAAAGCATTATCTTAAAAGCTTTATATAAATCTGCTTAAAAACAAATACTCAGATTTAGTCTTTCAGAACTGTAACTGAGTCACTTATTTCTAAATGCGTCTTTCTTAAATTGCAGAAACAGGGGATGCTTATGGAAAGAAAGAAAGAAAACCAAACACTGTCCCATGACCTGGAGCTTTTTTCTTGCACAAACATGAATACACACCTTTTGTCTTTTTTTTTTTTTTTAAAGATTTTATTTATTTATTTGAGAGAGAGAGAGAATGAGAGACAGAGAGCATGAGAGGGAGGAGGGTCAGAGGGAGAAGCAGACTCCCTGCCAAGCAGAGAGCCTGATGCGGGACTCGATCCCGGGACTCCAGGATCATGACCTGAGCCGAAGGCAGTCGGTTAACCAACTGAGCCACCCAGGCGCCCCACACCTTTTGTCTTAATACATAAATGTATAAACATTTTTTCAGAAAGGAATCACACTGCACACACAGTCCTATAACTTGTTCATTCAGACCCACTAGCATACATGCTCTATGATCCTACAGACATGGGGACCTGTTCTTTTTACTCACTGATGCTTCTCAAGGGCCTAGAATAGTCCTTGGCACATTGAAGCTACTTAATACATATTTGATGAGCAAAAAATATATCCTAGTCATTCTTCTAGGTCTGTATGAGACCTGCTTTATTCTTTTTAATGCCTAGTCATGTATTTGAAAACAAACTGTACATTGTAGAAGTCAAGGCTTACTGTAATTCGGTTCTCACTATTTGAGGTCTATCGTAAGGCTCTCCTTGAAATCTGCGTTAAGCATTAGTTTTTGAAATGATTGGTTGGAAAACCAGACAACTGTATTCTTTTGACACTGAAGATGAGGAGAAATGTCCTGGTCATTTACTATATATTCTCTCTCTGAGTATTGATTCTATAAATTGTGGTGAAACTTGGCTTTTGAAACATGACTAGGTGCCATTCAGATAAAAAGTTGTAATTTTTTTTTTTTAAAGATTTTATTTATTTACTTGACAGAGAGAGAGACAGTGAGAGAGGGAATATAAGCAGGGGGAGAGGGAGAAGGAGGCCCGCCAAGCAGGGAGCCCGATGTGGGGCTTGATCCCAGGACGCTGATGCTGACCTGAGCCGAAGGCAGATGCTTAATGACTGAGCCACCCAGGTGCCCCAAAACTTACAATTTTTAAAAGTAAAGTTTATGAAACAGATATCCTCCCAAGGGACTGTAAAATATAGTTGTACACTTGGGATATAATTTTGCTAAATTACATTTATATTCAATTAAACATCAGGTCTACGTGTACTTTTAGGTTTGGATTTTGGATTGATTCATTGATCTGATTATTGAGCATTTGCCATGTGCCAGGGGTAGGCCCTGGAGATACCACAGTAATCAAGAGACAGAGACCCTTTCTGCAAGATGTGTAGACAGTTTAATGGCCAATGAAAATAAAGTGAGGTAAGGTGCCATGACTGGGAAACTCTGGGATGCAGTGGGGACCAGTACCAGGAATGTCTGACCTAGCCTAGGAGGGAAGGTAGGAGAGGGCTTCTCATAGGACACAATAATATAAATGGAGGTTTTTAGGTTGAGGGGAATGTTTGGAGCTTTGGAGCCCTTTTGAGGAATACCAGGAACTTCGCTGTGCTATAGGGTAGTGAGCAGGAGATGAAGCTAGGGCGATGGGTAGGCCACACTAAAGAATTTGGACTTAGGGCAATGGGAAGCCTTTAAAAGATTTTAGACAATGTGGGTGGTTTATCCTGTGCATTTTAGAAAGATCACTGGTGCCCTGCAGATCTGAGGGGAGGAAGATTGGAGTCAGGAAGACTAGTTAGGAGGAAGGAGTTGTAATCCAGGCCAAAGATGGTGGTGGAGTGAATTAAGGTAGTGCTGATGTGATGGGTTGAGAGAGATTTAGAATTTAGAAACGACAGCCCAAAAGTCATTGATTGATTGGATGTGGCATAAGATGGGGAAGGATCAAGGATGACTCCCAGGTATCTGACTGGGCCAACTAGGTAGGTGCTACAGCCATTTAAAGTCTTAAAGAAGGCCTGCTTCTCCCTCTCCCACTCCCCCTGCTTGTGTTAATGCTCTCACTATCTCTTTCTCTGTCAAATAAATAAATAAAATCTTAAAAAAAAAATAAAGTCTTAAGAATAGAGACCAGTTGTGGGAGGAGTTCAACGTTAGACATGTTGAATTGCAAGGGTCTTAATATTTTCCTCTAATTAAGACGTGTTTTAATAAATTTAATAAATATACAGTAGACACAAGTCATGCAGATTTCCCAAACAATTCAAAGATTCGGATGGGAAACCAAAGCGAGTGAGAAAAAATTTCAACTAAATTCCAACTGATAATGTGTCTGTGGCTAGTCAGTTAAGATTGAACTACGAGCATCAAGTTAAACCTACTGTGAGTTGCATTGTGGGTTACTGACTGGTTTCCTAATGTTAGCTCTCCTGTTGGTCAGTAAGGAGAGGTAACAGAGAGAGCATAGATATGTCAGTGTTATTAAGGATGAAGTGAAATAATAAGGGTTTTGAAAAGCATAAAGTATGATACAAATATAAGGCAGACCTATTCATGCAGACAGATGTTTATTGACAAAATTTCAGGCCAGATTTGGAGTAGTGCTTCACAAACTATAACTTGTCTAGGAAGCCTCTGGAGACCTCTGTAGATGGGCGTGGGGAAGTTGGTCTGATCCTACATGTCTAACAAACTCCCAGGTGACGCTGAGTCTGTCTGGGGGTCCTTGCACCACACTTTAAGTAGCAGCGGGTTAAGAAATTTACACTGTAACTGGGAAAAATAGATATAATTCTTTCCTTTGTCGTATTCAATATTTCTTTAATGAGTGTAGCTGAGTGAACAATCTGATGGAATACAAAGTGTTATCCAAATATAAAGAGACTTCGAATAGATATTTTAGAATAATAGGTCTTAGAAAGTTTTTTGGACAGATTTTTCTGGGAAGAACTATGAGCAGATGGGAAAAAAGAGGAGGGGTAGAATCTACCAATCTGAATATTTCCGCAGAGGAGCCCGCACGGTTTTCTTTATTAAACTGCACCAAAAACACTGCAACAGTACTGAATTCTGTACATATATGATCGTCACTGGGCTATTAGGTCCCAGATCGATTTGTTCTTCAAAGTAAAATTTGAGTTACTTTTTTGCAGAGTCAGCTGAGTTTATGTTTCATGATGTCTTGTCCTTTTTGAACTTTTTTTAAAGTCTAAAGTAGGGGGAACCAAGCCGGCTGGCGGGGATTTTGGAGAAGTCTTGAATTCAACTGCAAATGCCAGTGCGCCGGAGCCTCTTCCAGAACAGACGCAGGCGAGCCCATGAGGTCCTTACCTTTGTTCTGCTACCCACTGCCAGATGCTGCAAGCAAGATCCAAGCACATCTTGTCAACATTCGTTGCCGTGAATTTCCACCAGATGTGCTTTTAATTAGCTTTACATATTCATTTGACCAAATAGTTTGTGGGTTGAACAAAATAAAAGTATATCTTCACTTCTGTTCCTGGGAAACACCCTTTAATGTGCATTTAAGGGCCCTGATTTAGGAAACACCATTATAAAAAAACACAGGTAATCCCTGGGGATCCTCATTAGAATGATCTCCGAAGCTTCAGGTTATCATAATTGCTTTCCTACTTTACAAAATTGCTCTGGATCTGGGATGCCACTTTGATCTTTGTCTTCAATATGATTTTCTTGTTTCCTTCTTGAACCTCTGTGTATTTGATTGCTAACTAAAATTTTCTTTAAAATTTCCTGAATCCTGGTTATTAAAAGTTTTGGCATAATTTTCTTTACCTCCGAGGGAAGAACGACCAGCTACAAAAAATATTTTTGAATAAGCATTGTTCCGATAGAAGGTATATCTTTTGTGTCTGAAGACAGCAGACTAAATAAATCAGCTCTACATCCAATTTGTTAGTTTGGTAAGTGACAACGTGTGAGGTAGTTCAGAGTCCTAGGTAACTTGAGAGTGGAATCCTCACATCCTCGTCACCATTTGTGACAGTAACCATTTCAGTATATTTGTTATTATGCCACTTCTCTTAACTTATTTTTCATGAGACTGAATTTCTAGTTTCAGAGTAAGTTGCAAAATAACATTTTGAATCAGGCATATTATAATTACCAGCAGGTTGAAATATGAACACTCTCATCACCTGTTCCATTCAAAAGCCTGAACGTTTTTTAGATCTCAGTAGCTGTAAAAATGCTAAGATCAGTCACATTAGGGGAGACGTTGCTGTCTTCATTTAATTCATTTAGCACCATTTAAAAATAAGCACACGAAATTGTATGACTAATTTAACTTGAAAAGATTTTATACTAAGGGGTTGGTGGTAGGTAACTCCTGAGGATTTAATGCATTAATGAAAATCAACTGATTGTTTTCTACTTATTTGTTTTCATTGTGTTAGAAATTATAAAATGTAGACATTGCCCCCCTACTTTGAAAAAATGGCAGGGCTGAATGAACCAAAGCCTCTAGAAGTATCTGCATGGAGGCCAAGGTACTCTCTTCTAATAGCTACTTATTCATCACTATTACCTTTTCATTATTCTGTGTATGGTTATGGCCTATAATGTTGTATTTGTTATTTATCAAGTTGTGATTGTTTTAGTATTGTTTATGCCAAATGTTAATTGCCAAGCTTGGAGTGACCTGAGGCATTTTTTTTTTAAAGCATGACTAGATTTAACTTCAGGATAAATTATCTTATGAAAACCAAATTTGAAAAGCCACAAGTGTTGATTGTTATGAGTAACATGCTGCCATTCTTGATTGCTAGAGCTTTTGTTATAGCACTTTAGATGCAACTGAAAATATGCTCTATTAAATGTGAAAAGCCTAATAAATTCTGTCTATCAGTAGTATAGGTCTCAATATTTATTGTGAGACCAGTGGTCTGGAAACAGCTTGTATTAAATAATCAACTGGTGTCTATGCCAAAAAAACCATTTTTTTTTTTTACTATCTGCTTTAAATCACTACTTAATGGTGTCAGACTAACATATAAATTATTTCCTTGAAGAGGCTTTAAGGCAATTGCCCCAGTTGTTGAAGCACTGTCCTGGAGGACTGGATCTGTAAAAATTTGTCTTTTTATAGAAATACTGTGGTTACTCATCATAACTGTTAAATTATTTTTTTCCAACTAGTCTTTCATTTTTTTTTTAATCATCTTTTCATCACATTGTTTCTTGGGTGTCCTGCCCTGTTACTATCTTTCAACTTTGGCTGAGTGAAATATATTCAGATCTCTACTTTATAATGAGAAATGATAGAATAAGGAGTGGAAAATGGGATGGGAGTATGTGAGTATTGGTGATGGTCATGAAAGAAATTGGGAGAATTGCTTTTCCAGATATCTACCTATACTTAATTTTAAATGATTTAATCTTTTGCAAAGTACTCTGCATCTTAAAAGTAGTAGTAAAAAGTAGTGAGAGATTGAATTTAGAAAAACAAACATATGGACTTAGAAGTATTATTCAAAATAGTCTTTGTGGAAGATTCAATATGAATTCACAGATATTTAAGAAATTTGGAACATAGTAATTATTAAAAATGCCAGAGAGTTCCTGGTCACTCTATTGAATTTTGTGTTTGACACTGTAAGAAAACAGTAACTTGAGAGTGAAATCTCAGATGTTTAAGTGAACAAGAAGTGTGACAGAAGGAAATAATCCCTAAAATTAATCCCTTTTTACAAAGGATTGTCTTCAATTTATGGAGTTTGTGGAAAATAAAGCAAGAATTCTCATGCTTATGAGGCCAAAGTAATCATTGGAAGAGAGAATTCACTGGATTATTCTTTTAGTAATTCAAACTACTGAAATAGAGAAGAAAAAAAAAACACCTTTAATTTGGAATCACGGTTTCTGGATCTGTTTATCATTAAATGCACACTGTATTTTTTTTTTTTTTGTATAGTATTTGAAAACAATAAAAATTCTGTAACTTGGGTATGGGTTCTTTTGTATGTATTATGTGTCAAGGAAAGAGGTGAGTCCATTATTACAACTTCTCTCCAGACACTTCATATCCTAGATATGGAAAAACCCCCATTAAGTAGCAATATGGAATTAGTGTATCAAAACTGAAAAAGTTAAATGTTGACTATAAGTGACTGTTTGCTTGATGTATATAGAGGAGATGCTACATAAGGTCCTGTCAGCATCATATGTGTTTCTTTATAGCTCTTAAGACTCCGATGAAAAATCAGATTTTTTTGCCCATAGCGAAGAAACATTTGACGATTAATTTGGGACTGTCCCATTGTAATTGGATTAATTATAGAGACTGTGTTGGGTTAGAGTTATTATAAAATAGTATCACTTTTAAGTAAACCTGCATACCTTATACAGATAATTTCCATATTATTCAGACTCTGAAATCAAAATGAACCAAAATCAGAATGAGTGGAAAGAACTCTTAGTTTATAAGCCTTCAGAGGGCAGGGCCTGCATGTACCTATCACCAGCCAGGATTTCATACTTATATAAATGCTACTTGGTGACTAAATTTCTTGCCAACTCATATACAATTTTGATTACGGAGTAAGGTTGGTTGGTAGTGTGATTCTTTTAATTTGGTGGTCTTCCTTAGTATACAGTAAAAACCTAACACAGTTTTGTTGTGGGAATATTTATAAGTGGGTATGATCTTTTGCTTTAACATTCTCCATGTCAACATGCTTTGGTCTTCCTGGTTTCTAGGATCAATTCTCTATTCTTATTTTCCACTTGGACTATTTTCTGATACTCTCTTCTTCCAACTCCTTAAATGTTACTGCCTGTCCCTATTGATCTTGCATACATGATCTCCTTAATGATCTTAGTCATTTCAGCCATAGAGATGAATATCTTTAGAGTAATACTATTATCTCCCCAGTGTATCACTAGTCCTGTCCTTTTTTCTAGGTTTTTATGTAAGCTTTAAGATAGGAATTTCTAATCACTTCCTGGTCACCTCCACACAGACATTAATAGCCACTATTTATTAAACTTTCAGTAAGTGTTGGGCATTTTGACTCATTTCTCTTAAGTCGTTGCTCAAGGTTGTGGCAGTGTAACCATTTTATAAATGAGATTAACAACCCTCACAGGTGGAGCCAGGACTTGAACTATATTCTGTTCACTTTCCTTGCCATCCACCATTACTAATATTTTTACAGAGTGTACTAACAATTTGCAAGCTACAGGGGAAAAAAAGAGGATTGTATTTTTAATAAAACAAGAAGGAAGGTGTAGTGCAAGGAGTAGAGCAGGATCAGAATCCCTAAGGTGCCATCAAGAACTGATGGTTACAGTTGGTGTTCATATAGGCTAGGACAAAGTATAGATATCTCCTTGTTGATTTGCCCAGTCCTTTACAGTTCCTCTCATTTCATACTTCTAATGTTCTACCCAAGGGAAAGAACTAAGCATAACTTGAAGTCAGTTGATACAAACTTTTATATATTAAAAACCTCAGGATTTGTCCCACAAGGTCCACTGTCATAATCCTCAAGGAATTTATCATTTGGCTAAGGTAGGACATGAATATATCTATTGAATTTTAGAGCTGGGACTTTAGTAATCCTATTTGTTCTGTAGCTATTGATTTAGTTAAATTTACAAAGCACTTAAAATTTAGCAGGGGGGCTAATGGCTTGGCTTTACAAGTGAGGAAGCCAAATCAACATTAAATTGGTCTGCCTGAGATCAGGATTACAGTCAACTATAACTAAGGGGTTCATGAAGTCACTGGCCAATGCTCTTTACAAATTTACCACTTTTTCCTGAAGGGAAGTATAAGTAGCAATAGCCACAGATAACAAGGCAAAAATGTCTCAGGTAAGACTTCATTAATGGTCAAATGAAATAAACAGCTTCAGTGCCAAGAAAGAACACCCTGGAGTAGAATCTATCTTAAGCCCCCTACTGAATTTGTAACGATTACCCTACAGTTGGCTAGTAGTAATGTATGTGATTCATACAATTATGCACCATTCCAAGGTTAATGCACTTCTAGTTTTCTGTGTACTAACCATGCAATTGATGAGAACATCAGAAAGACACAAAATCTGTAGTCAGATACTATTAAAATAAGGGCTGTGGTTATACATAAAAATTCCTTCCATCAAAGTACTTGCAAATGAACTGTAAAAGGGCTTGCTGTGGATTAATATAAAACTGATAGAAGATCGATGGACAGCTTAGTTTGTGAACATTTTTAAAGTTAGGCTTGGTTTTGAAAGGGTAGGCAAATTCTCGGAATTAACATTGATGAGGAAAAGGGAGAAAATAGGGTGGGGATCTCTGGTGGTGTCTTTTTAGGCACATTCCGAAATGTAATTACTTAGAAGGAATTGTAGCTATCTACAGGTGACAAAAACGTCTCAGAAAGATTAACTTTTGAACATCAGTGGACCGACCTCAGAAGAGGCGAAAAAAGACAAACTTGGGAGCCAGGATTTCACACACATTCATTGAACTCCACTGTGTGTCCGGTGTCAGGGATCCAACAGCAAGGAGTTTACAAATTCGGGAGAGCAGACGCAAAACAACATTAAAAGTAAACTATATAGCAATGTTAAGAATGCTAAATGGTACAAAGGAAACCCGGGGACTCCGATAGTGTGTTTGGGGTTCCAGTTCTAAATAAGGTAATCACGGAGAGCCTCATATTTGAGCAGAGACCCGAAAAACAAATCTTGCGGCCATCTGGGGTAAAAACCCAGGCGGGGGGCTAGCAAGTGTCGCATTACTAGAATTTGCGGCAGGACAAGGGCCAAGCGATGCTCCGAGGAACGAAATTCCTGCAAGTCAAAAACACTTTCCACGAAAAACCTAGCAGATCGCTGCCTGTAGGGGACCCCTAGGCACCAACGATTTAATTCACCGATTTCAGTTCAACCATCTCTCCCTACCCCCGTCCCCTGCACCGACTACACTGCACTCCTGGGTCGCCAGTGCTCGGCAAGTGGGTGGACCATCCGTTGCTCCGCCCCGTGGCCTGCGCGCTTGCGGAGAGGTCCAAGGTCAGAGGTTGCGGAGCCGTCATGGCGGCGCTGTGTCGGACCCGTGCCGTAACTGCCGAGAGCCATCTCCTGCGAGTGTTTCTCTTCTCTCGGCCCTGTCGAGGCGCAGGCACTGAGAGTAGCTCCGGGAGCGGGAGTTCCGACTCCACAGAGCCTAAAATGGGCCAAGGCGGCTTCGCGAGCGCTTTGGAGCGGCATTCGAAGCTGTGGCGGAAGGCGGAGCTCGAGCAGAAGACAGTGAGTAGCGGGAGCTCGCCGGAGACGCGGTGGATGGGGCTGGGGTTTGAGGGGTGCCCCGGCGTGGTGGGTGGAGTGGGAGTTGGGGCGGAGCCTGGCCTACGGGTGGGGCTAGGATCAGGGGTGTGTCTTGGCCTTGCCGCGGGGCTAGTCCGCAGAGAGCTAGTGGTTGGTGTTTTTCTCCATTTGCTGTACTTCTGTGCGGCATTTACGTGCTGGACTTGCTTTGTCCGCACGCCTTTGCGCACATCTTCCTGGGTGAGTGCTGGACGGGAAACCAGCAGGGAGCGCTGCCAGTGAGGCGGTCTAGGGCGACTCCTGGGTCTCAGAGAGGAATTGGACTCTCCCACCGGGGAAGGCTGGGCGCTCTGCCGTCTACTTCTTTATAACACAGAAGTTCCAGCGTGGAGCTTGGTGTCTGGCGTGCAGCGCTTTTTATAAATATTTGTTAATCCAGTGAATAGGTGAAAGAGAATTACTCTCTCTGAACTTGAGCAAGCGTTTAACCTGTCAGTGCTTTGCATTCCTTTTCTGGAAATGACAAAAGTTTCACATGTCTCAAGCAACACTTTGTAAAATAGGATACAATAGATAAGTGAAATGGAACAGATAGACATAAATACGAGTCACATTTTTTTATTAGATTCAGCAGACATGAAATTGGATGTCTGGCAATGTTAAATTATATAAAAATAAACACTCTCAATTTCTGTACTTATTTCTTTGGAGACCAGCCCCCAACAGTTCACAGACTGGTAGTGTCCTGGATTATAGGAAACTACCTGGAATTTAGTAATTGTTAATAGTTATTATTGACAAAATTTTTCTAAAATCCAAGGATTAGAAGAAGCCTAGTGTATTAGGTTTCTGTTTGCTCCCATAACAAGTTACCACAAATTTAGTGGTTTAAGACAACACAGATTTATTATTTTTAGTGCTGTAGGTTAGAAGTCGATTGATGTCTCACTGGGCTAAAATCAAGGTGTTGGAACGGTTTTGTTCCTCTCTGTATGTTCTGGGTGGGATCGGTTTCTTTGCCTTTCCAGCTTGTAGAGGATGCTTGCATTCCTTGACTTACTGCCCCTCCTTCTATCATTTTCAAAGCCCGCAACAGTAGATTGAGTCCTTCTCACAGTTACTAGACTCTTGTGATTACTTTGGACTCACTCAGATAATGCAGGGTAATCTCCCTGTTTGAAGGTTAACTGATTCGCAGCCTTAATTCCATCTGCAATTTGATTTTCCTTTGCTGTGGAAGGTAACATAATCACAAATTTCAGGGATTAGGATGTGGACATATTGTTGGGGGGCGGGGAACATTTTTGTCTACCATACCTGGAGAAGTCATAAAGTCCTAAAAGGATGCCGGTGACTGACCTGAAACTGACTAATGGATGGATTTAAATCCATCCTTGGTGGATGGCTTTGAGGATTAAGTGCGGTAAAGTAGGAAAAGTATAAATATAATTCACATTTCCCTTCCCCAAAATATTTTTATAGGTAAGGGATTTCTTATTTCTCATCTTCCAGCATTTCTCACTTAACACCCCTTCCTGCATGTCTTATCACCACATTCCAAACACATTCAGAAACTACCAGAAAATAATTCTCATCTGCTGAGTTAATTGTGGCAAGTGTGAAATTATAACATCACAGGTAGAGTGTTTGAAACGCCATGTGGTGATCATACTTGGGGGTTTCACATGGTAAGCAATGTTTGTTTACTGAAGGAAACAACCAAGGTATTTGAGCCTGATCAGGATTCCATTGCCTTCCTTTCTCTTTGGTTTTTCCAAGAGGAGGCTGGAGTGTTTCTTGGAAGTCCCAGCACATCTATTAAAATTGTTCAGTCCAGCTCAGGCTGAATAGAGTCTCTCTGAGCAGTTGTTCTCTGCCTAACACAGTTTAGAAAACATTATTCTACTAGATGGAGGTTAAATGTTTGATTGTGGGGTGCCTATGTGGTTCAGTCGGTTCAGTGTCCCGACTCTTGATCTCAGCTCAGGTCATGATCTCAGAGTGAGTTTGAGCCCCAGGCTGGGCTCCACGATGGGCGTGGCGCCTATTTTTAAAAAAATGTGGTTGTGACATGTGGTTCACATATTATTCAAAATTTTTCAATATTTCGGTTTAATGGAAGGAAGGAAAATTCCCTGGAGAGGAGGGTATCAGGAGGCTGGGTTGTGATCTCCATTCTAAGAGCTCTTAGCTTCCGAACATTTCCAGGTATGTGGATCCCTTTACTCATTGATGCCACTGACTCCCTGATCTAGGTCATTATACACAGTGGACAGAGTTATCTTCCTAAAGTTGGCCTCTGTAATCAGACTGAATGAGATGCTCTTTTTGCTTTGCTTGAGAATCTTGTAAGCCCTCCTTCCCACTGCCTACAAGATTAAATACACATCTCTCCATCATCAGCCTGCTGCCATTCAGGACCCAGTCCAGTGCAGAGATTATAGAGTTTAGGTTCCGTTTCAGAAGGCCAGGATTCAGAGACTGGTGCAGCGATCTTACTAGTTAACTTTGGGCAAGTTACTTAGCCTGTCTTAGTTGGCTTTCTTATCTCAAAGTGGGCATAATACTCTAACTGGGGTTATGGTGGAGTTTGCATGAAATAATACATTTGAAATGCTCTCAGTCCAGTGACTGCTGCAGAGTAAGCTTTAACTTAGTACATTTTAGCTTTGTGTGGCCTCAGCCATTTCTCCTCCAACCTCCTGCCTTCTGAGAATAGTTTCACAGAGAGAGATGCTTCCAGGATTGCATAGTTCTTTGAATGAAATCCACTGCTTTCCTAAATAATTAATAATAATTAAGCTTCCAGGATTGCATAGTTCTTTGAATGAAATCCACTGCTTTCCTAAATAATTAATAATAATTAAACTTTAATTTAAAAAAATATGCACATGCCATTCTGTTTAATCCTAATTTAAGGTCATTTGTAATCATTAGTATGTTAGCTTGTGGTTTCAGAGAAACGTGTGCATACTTCAGAATAAAGCTTTTCCTGGCTTTTTTCCCCACTAGAATATAAATTTCAGAGGATAGAAACCTGGTTTGTCTTGTTCTGTTATATCCCCAGCACCTAGCACAGTGCTTGACGTAATAAATGGGCACTAATAAATGTTTGCCAAATGGGTGAATGAATGAATAGTACACATAGTGCATATTTGAACTTCATTATCCTGGGCTGTCTTTGTTTTCCTTCTAAATTTTTATTTAAATTCTAGTTAGTTAGCATGTTGCTTTCAGGAGTAGAATTTAGTGATTCATCACTTAAATCATAACAAGTGCCCTCCTTAATACCCATCACCCATTTTACCCATTCCCCACTCACCTCCCTATATCAACCCTCAGTTCTCTATTGTCAAGAGTCTGTTAGGATTTGCCTTCCCCTCTCTCCTCTTTTTTTTCTTTCCTTCCCACATGTTCATCTGTTTTGTTGCCTAAATTCCACATATGAGTGAAATCATGGTATTTGTTTTTCTCTGACTGACTGACTTCGCTTAGCACAATACGCTCTAGCTCCATCCATGTCCTTGCAAATGGCAAGATTTCATTGTTTTTGAATGCTGAGTAATATTCCATTGTATACATACACCACATCTTCTTTATCCATTCATCAGTCTATGGATTCTGGCTCTTTCAATGGCTTGGTTATCATTGATAATGCTGTTACAAACATCGAGGTGCATGTACCCCTTCCAATCTGTATTTTTGTATCCTTTGGGTAAAGACCTAGTAGTGCAATTGCTAGATCATAGGGTAGTTCTATTTTTAAGTTTTTGAGGGACCTCCGTTCTGTTTTCCAGAGTGGCTGCACCAGTTTGCATCCCCACTAACAGTGTAGGAGGGTTCCTTTTTCTCTACATCCTCGCCAACATTTGTTGTTTCCTGTGTTATTAATTTTGCTGTGTTGTCTTTGAGTTGAGATCTGTGTGTTATTGCTCAAAAACAGTTGTATAGCTAAGAATAGTAGGGGTTTCAGCATATCAGTTAGGTGTGCTTATCCAGAATAATAATTGAGCAAAACAATTTTAAGGGTAATGAAACTGAAAATACCACGTTAGTTTTAATTTTAGTGCTATTGGGAGTTTTTAGTGCTTTTCTGACATTTATGATGATGAATATGAGCAGTTGTGAGGTGTTGAAAGAGATTCAACTTTGTGAAGTTAGTGGGGATGCTCACTTTTTGAAGTTTCTGGATCCAGTTAATTGGAGAGTATCCTTAGTTTGCAAGATGAATCAAGTTCACTGTTGTCATATGGTCAAAATTTTTGAAAAAGTATAAAAATATTTGCTTACTTTAAAAAGGAAATTCAAATAGCATTGAAGATTATAATGGGAAAGGTAAAAGCCCCCCCTTTTCTTTTCCTTGCTTTCCAGGCTGGAGAATGTGTTTGTTTGATTTGGTTTTGGTTTTGGTTTGGTTTGGTTTGGTTTGGAGTTGTTACGCAAAAGAAACTTTATGTGCAGCAAATAAGGAGATCATAGGGAATAACTTGAGAGTGTATTTTTTTGTTGGTGGTAGTGGTGATGGTTATTTTTTGTTTTTTGAGAGAGAGAGAGAGAGAAAGAGAAAACAGGGGAGGGGTAAAGGGAGAGGGAGAGAGAATTTAAGCAGGCTTTGCCCAGTGCGGAGCCCAACATGGGGCAAGATCTCATGACCGAGAGATCATGACCTGAGCCAAAATCAAGAGTTGGACACTTAACTGACTGAGCCACCCAGGTGCCCCTAAAGATTTGATTTGTTTTGATATGATTTTTAAAGATTTTATTTATTTGAGACAGAGAAATGAGCAGAGGGAGGGGCAGAGGAAGGGGGAGAAGCAGACTCCCTGCTGAGCTCAGATCCTGTCATGGGGCTCTATCCCAGGGCCCTGAGATCATGACCTGAGCCAAAGTCAGACACTTAACCAAATGAGCCACCCAGGCGTGCCTGAAAGATTTTAAGTAATCTCTACACCCAAACACAGATTGGTTGGTACTGTTTTGAATTATATTATTACTGTTTAAGTGTGTAAGCTCTGGATTCAGATAGTCTCAGTTTGAATCCTGGTTCTTCTGTCATTTACTAGCTGTGTTTTCTTGGGAAATTACTTAATATCTGTATATCTGTGTTTCCTTTTTTGTAAAAATTCTTTGTCATGAAGTTATGAGATTAAATGAATTTATTATTTAAACACTTAGCACAAGTGCCTGATGCTTAATAAGCACTCAGTATAGTTTAGTTGCTGCTGCTGAAAATTGCTGTTTTCAGGTTAAATATAACTTTGAATATTTTTCCTTATTGCATATGTATAATGTGTATATACCTCATTGAAAAAAAATTGCTTGGTATTCCATGGTATGGGTGTAGCATAATTTATTTAACCAGGCCTTCATTAATGAACTTTAGGTTGTTTTCTGTTTTCTTCTTCTTTTTTTTTTTTTAATACAGACAGTGCTACAGTGAGCATTTATTTATTTTTTGCATACTTATAGGATATATGCTGGGTCAAAGTGTATATAGATGGTTTGAGTTTTGATAAAGAAAACCTGTTTGTACCACACTCCCACTTGGAGTGCATGACAATGCCTGTTTACTCACCTCTATCCATGTGGGATATTTTTTTTTTTCCTCATGTGGGGTATTTCTTGATATTGAGCCCTCAAAACAAAATACAGAAATTGGGAACTAGGGTTGTTATTCCGAAATTGGGACCTGGGGTTGTTATTCCTCACCACTGATATCAACTTGTGCTTTTTATCAAAATAACTGCAGGTTCACATTTTTTGACTTCATAATAAGTAAATGCTATCAATTTGAACCATAAAATAGACTTATCCTAACAGAATACTACAGTTATGTCATATATATTGGGGTTCTATGTAATTTTCATTTATATATGGTTTCTGCTCAAAAATTTTTCTGTGTGAAAATAAATATTTCGCTGTTGCCCAAACAAATCATCGTTTCTTTGTCTTTGCTTTTCCCCCTGGAATTAGCTTCCCTGCCTTCAAATTCCATTATAAAAATCACCTCTTCCATTGGTGTTTATCCTCTCATCAACCAGACGAAACTCCTTTTGAAAGTCCTGGAGCTTTGTTTTATATTCCGTTTATGGTACACACACAACTCTTAAGTTATACTGAAGTCATTTAAGAACTTGTTCTAGCCTGTTTTTTAGATTGTAGTTCCTGGAGATCAGGGATCATTTTTTATTCACCCTTTACATAAGTTAGGAGTTGAATATATATTTGTTGATTTATATTGGAATTAAACTTACACAGTTAAAATATCTTGGGTGCCCTATTATTAGATTTAACAATATATATGCATAGTCAACAATATAGGTTGAAGTTTTACCCATTGATTTCATTCTTATCCTTAGAGTGCCAACTTCGGTATGTGTATGGGCACCTAAGAAGTAAGTGATACTCAGTAAGGGCTATGCAAGTTATCCTCAAAAGGAATCTTCCCCTGCAGACAGGAATTTTATCAAGGGCAGTTCATCATGAAATACTTATCCTAAGATTTCACTGAAGCTACTAGCTAAAGGGATCTCAAATTTAAATGACCTAAAATGCCATTGTTCGGTATGGGGGTTTGTAGGTGTCATACTCATCCCATGCTCACTTATCCATTTCTGTTTTTCTTTGGTTTATTACCTTTAATTCTGGTTTGTGCAGCTATCTCTTCAATTAGTTTTTTATTTGTTTGGTTTTTGAGGGTAGGGACCAATTCCTTTCATTTTTGTAACCAACATAACACATTCTTATGTATAGAGGACGAGGTAAATGTTTGCTAAGTATATTTTTTTAACTTAGATACTTTTTCCTCTTTTTTTTTAAAAGAAGTACTTTAAAAACTCTGATGCTCTTATGTCTCTTAGACAATAGAGATTTGTAGAATCTGTTAAGCCAATTGGAAGCTCTGCAATAGCAGATGACCTATCTTATAGCCACAAGGTGGCAATAGTTGAGCAAATATTTGGTTTTCTGCTTTGTGACTAATACTGTATCTTAACGGTAGAGGGTAGCATATGACTTGCAGCTCATTGAAAAATGGTTTGCAAGAGTTTTCGAGACCACACAGTAGAACATTTTATTCTTTGAAGGTAAAGAATAACATTTTACTATTTTAGTTTATTTAGTTATTTATGTATTATTTATTTACTATTTAGTGTATTTATGTATAAACTGTTATAAGACAGTTTATAGTTTTATTTTAGCAATATATTACATTTCATGCAGATTTAAAAAAATGTTATTTTTCACTTTTTCATGAATATTTCTTATTGATATTTTTTATTTCAAGATGCTGGATATAAATCAGATATTTTGTTCTTTCAGAATATTGGGAAATTCCAAAATATAGCTTATTTAAAGGATTTGTCTTAATATCAAGGAAAAAATGCTTATTTTTAGTGTAAGTTTTAAGCCTACTATATTCATATAGTAGCAATGTTCTGTATTTTATTTAAACTTTTGTTTTCTTCTGTTTTATATTGACAACTTTAAGAATTATACCAATGTTTTAAAAATAATTATGTAAAGGAATGTTGAAAAATATTTATGGTTTTAGCTGTGGGGCCAGCTGGTTTTTACATTATGAAATTCTAGGTGAGTTATCCTGAGTTAGTAAGAAAAATCTTTTTTTTTTTAATTTTTTATTTTTTTTTTAAAGATTTTATTTATTTATTCATGAGAGACAGAGAGAGAGAGAGAGAGGCAGAGGGAGAAGCAGGCTCCCAAGGAGCAGAGAGCCCGATGCGGGACTCGATCCCCAGGACCCTGGGATCATGACCTGAGCCGAAGGCAGACGCTTAACCATCTGAGCCACCCAGGCGCCCAGTAAGAAAAATCTTTTGAAATGTTTAGTTTCACAGTGGAGTCTAACATTTTCAAAGCATATTTAGAGAAAATTACCAGTTAATATAAAAACAACGGAAGAGTGAATTGAGGTAGGTATAAATGTCTAGGGAAAAGTCAACACCTGTAATATACTTATAATTAATACTATACAGTTCCTAAAAGAAAAGATAAATATATTATATCCTGTATGTATTTTGTTTCATGGGTGGTCATATGATCTGATCATACCCTATGAGAGTCTTTTATGACTTCCCAAATCAGCATTAACTTTGTGTATCTTTATTAGCTCTCACTTATGCTCAGAAATCTCTATTCTTTTAAGGTGTTTGGGTTTTATTTTTCTTTTAAAGATTATATTAAAATTTGCTCTTTTAATTATATAATAATAATTTTTAAAAATGTTTTAAAGCATTTTTAAAGATTTTTTTTCTCTGTGGGGGCGCCTGGGTGGCTCAGTCCTTAAGCGTCTGCCTTCGGCTTAGGTCATGATCTCAGGGTCCTGGGATCAAGTTCCACATCAGGCTCCCTGCTTGGCAGGAAGCCTACTTCTCCCTCTCCCACTCCCCCTGCTTGTGTTCCCTCTCTCACTGTGTCTCTCTCTGTCAAACAAATAAAATCTTTAAAAAAAAAAAAGACCTTTTCTCTCTCTCTTTTTTTTTTTTTAAAGTAGTTCCACAGCCAGTGTGGAGCCCAGTGTGGGGCTTGAACTCAGGACCCTGAGATCGAGACCTGAGCTGGGATCAAGAGTTGGACACTTAACCGACTGAGCCACCCAGGTGCCTCAAAAAGTTTTTTTATTTTAAGTAATTTCTACACCCAACATGGGGCTGGAACTCACAACCCCAAGATCAGGAGTCACATGCTCTACCAACTGAGCCAGCCAGGCGCCCCTATATTAATAATAATTTTTATAACATGATTATGTTCCCTTAAGTTTATTTTTATCTGTTGGCATTAAATAATAAAGGAAATAAACTATCACAGTTGAGTGGAGCCTGGTTTGTAGGGATTTGGGAATAAAATTAAATAGTTGATTTGTTTGGGTTTTGCCTTGCTTTTTATTTTTTATTTTTTAAAGATTTTATTTATTTGAGAGAGAGAGACAGAGATAGTGAAAGAGAGTATAAGCAGAGAGGAGAGGGAGAAGCAGGCTCCCCGCTAAGCAGGGAGCCTGATGTGGGGCTCCATCCCAGGACCCTGGGACCATGACCCAAGCCAAAGGCAGATGCCCAACCGACTGATCCACCCAGGTGCCCCTTGCCTTGCTTTTTAAAGCACTCTGCTCTTGGCCACTGGCAGATGAGTGGTAGACTTCCATTCTTGGAGTCAGTAGTTCAGCAGCTCCTCCTCTTTGGCCAGTTACCCAAATTGAGATAGTTGGGTTCTACCAAAAGAGATACGTATACACAAGTGCACAGAGTATTTATCCCAGAGAGGTGAAAACTCATGTTCATATAAAAACCTGTACATAAATGTCTATAGCAGCTTTATTTGTAATAGCCAAAAACTGGAAACAGCCCATATGTTCTTCAGCTGTTGAATGATTAAAGCAAACTCTGGTACATCCATACCATGGAATACTACTTAGAAGTAAAAAGAAAGAAACGATTGATACACATAACAACTTAAATGACACTCAGGGGTGTTATGCTGAGTGAAAAAAGCCAGTTCCAAAGGATTATATAGTGTAAGTCTGTTCATAACATTCTTGAAATGACAACATTATTGAGATGGAGAAGAGATCAGTGGTTGCTAAGAGTTAGAGATAGGGGTGGAGGTTAGAAGAAAGATGGGGAGGTACAAAAGGGCAACATGAGGGATCCTTGCAGTGACGGAACTGCCTATAATGTGACCGTGGTGGTGAATACATGAGTCTTCACATATGATAAAATTGTGTAGAACTAAATACACATACAAGTAATTGCATATAAAACTGGTAAAATTTGAATACTGTTGGTGGATTGCATCAATTGTCAGTTTCTTGGTTTTGGTATCTTACCTGGTCTTAGATGTTAGCCTTGAGAGAACTGGGTAAAAGATGGAAGGGATCTCTGTGTATTATTTCTTTTAATTACATGGGAATTTACAATGATATCAAATATAAAGTTGATTTATTTTTTTTAGAAAAAGGATTATTTCATAGTCTGTCAGGCCCAGCACTGATAAGACCAGTGAATTCCATAAAGATGAGCCCATTATCACAAATCATTTCCTGTAAAATGATTTCTTTGGTTAGAAGTGTGGAATACCATGACAATGAATAAGAGATTCTCTTAGTTTATGGTGGTTTTGAAAGAAGTTTTGTGGGTAGAAAGGCAGATCCATATTTAGAGTAAGTGTTTATTCTGGTGATACTACATCACTTTCCTTTCTATATAGAATGGCCCAGTGTAACCTGCTACCAGGTAGCCATCTGATCATTTCAGGGAATGATGCTATATTGGAAGCTTATTTTTGGTCTCTGCTGTTGGCAGATTGGTCATTTAGCAGTGGCTGTAGCCAGATCAACATGGGTGAGTAGAAGTCAATGTTTCTGAATCCATGCATAACCTCCATTCCACAGAAATTCAGGGACCTGCCACCTTGGTGAAATTTTTCATTGGCTAACAGTCTGGGACGTGTTGAGATACCCCTTCTACCACTAAGACAGAAGCACATCCCTGCTGCTGTAGCAGCTTTGTTCTTGAACCCATTTGTGGGGATAGGAATAGCTGAGGAAAGAGGATGACATCCACAGGACTGGTTATCATTCCCTGATTATTAAGATTCCTTCTTGCTAAAGAAATCATTTACATGTGACTGATTTATTTTCTCACTCTGCCTATTCAGAGAGGTCTATCCACATATCTCTTTCCCAGACCTTGTCTTGTCATCTATTTCTCAATCATGTGCCTTCTAAATCCCTGACCATCCAGCAAAATCATTAGTCACTTTACACAAATTAATATAGACCTGTACCTTAGGCTGTCTTTCCTTCCAGGCAAAGCGATCACATGCACTGCTCAAAGTTCTGCCCATTGGGAGGCTATTACTGTCCTTCAGGACCACTCTAGCTCTGCATTATGATTCACCTAGTGAGGTCTGTCAAAGTCTCCATTCTACATCTTTTTCTGCTACAGATACTTGAAATACTACCACATCTGCCAGGTCATAAAGCCCAAGTGGTAGAGTAGCTTGCTTGGTAGTCTGGACCTGTTGCAGAACTTTGTCTTATTCTGGACCCCCTCAAAACAGGCAGCTTTTTGGGTTACTTAAAGAGTTGGAGAAGAATGTCCAAATAAGGTATTTTATTGCCTCCAAAATTCAAAGAGACCTAGTAAGTATTGTGCATTGTTCTTAGTGGAAAAAATGCACATCTCGACATGTCCCAGACCACTGGCCTCCTAGGAATTTCACCAAGGCCCAGCATTTTTGTGAGATTTATTCCCACCCTCTGGAATACATGTATCTAGAGTAGTTGCAACTTTCTGCTTCCGGGGCCAGTAAGTATGTGTAATAGACCAACATGATATCCTGTGGAATGAAATGGCAAAGTCCTTGTCGACCAGTTTATAACACAGAACTGGTGAATTGGTATAACTCTGAGGTATATAGTCTTTACTAGCAGATCTAGAAAAAGAAAGCATTTGTCAGATCAGTTAGTGCATACCAGGTGCGGGGGGATATTTGATTTGCTCCAGCCATGAAACCACATCTGGAACAACAGCTGCAATGGGACTTACCACTTGATTAAGTTTGTGATAAAAAATTGTCATTATCTAGGATCCATTTGTTTTCTTTAGGGCCACATAGGCAAGTTAAGTGGGGATGTGGTAGAAATCACCACCCTGCATCTTCTAGGTCCTTGGCACTAATCGTTGCAGTGCCTCCAGGAATGTAGTATTGCCTTCAATTTACTTGTTCTGTAGGCAGGGGAAGTTGTAGTATTTTCCACCTCTCCTTTCCTACCTTAATAGCCCTCACTCCACAGATTAAGGAACTAAGGTGGGCATTCTGCCAGTTGCTAAGTAATTCTATTCCCATTATGCATTCTAGAACTGGAGAGATAACCACAGTGAGTTCAGGGGATGGGCCTGAGCTAAAACTCCCATTAATCATGTGACCCCCACCATAAGCCTCTATTCTGACTGGAAGCAAATTGAGTCTGAAGAGTTATGTCAGTTCATGTAATCCTTGGAAAGTGTGATTATTTCTCCTTCCCCAGTGGACACCCTGGTAAATAGTCATCACTCTCTTTAGGAAAGCTAGTACGAAGATTGGCAGTATAAATTTTTAGCTATGCATTGTGAATTGTGTAAGACTGATGAATCACAGACCTGTACCCCTGAAACAAATAATACATTATATGTTAATAAAAAAAATAAAAAAATTTTTTTTAACTATGTAGCAGGATCGTTCCTCAACGGGACATGATCTTCTCTTCATTCAGAGGACTCAGTGTCTGGGAATTTGTTCAGGTTTGGGAATTTGCTGAGTGGCCCTGACAGTCAGTTGTGGTGATGTAGGCCAGACTTCTGTTCATTAGAACTATAGAGTTTTCCCATCTATTTCATTTCTGGGACACCTTAATCAATCACCCAACACCAGAGAGCTCTTCAAGTCAGACTGTTTTGATTACTGTTTAGGCGCTCTCGAATAATGATAACCATGCCCATCGTATTATTGGCTGGTAAGTGCTGACCTGACTCCTGGAAAACCATGATCTCATTATCTCCACTGAATTCAGAGAGCCGTTATTGGAAGCAGTTCCCACCAATCAGTCCTAATGCAGAGAATAGTCACCACACAACAATTCAGAAAAGCTGGTGCTCCCCTCACCCCTTAGCTTCGGTGAACTGAGTATCTTATAGATCCTGCTAGGGACCACAGTAAGGGCTAGGTGAAAAGGTCATAAATGATAAATCCACTTCAACATTCTATTATTTTCTCCAAGCATTTGGATACCTTCCTCTGTGGTATACTAAGGAAGTTCTGGTATTTCAACTTCATATAGTGTAGTCTGTCTTTGGGTTCAGATTTGATTCAGCCAACCAAGTAAACTATTAAAAGCCATGCCTAGCCTCTGAAGCTAACTTATTGTATCTGAATCTCTGCTGAGTAAGCCCATACTAGTAAATTTGGCCCAAGGCAATACTGTCTTCCCTTCATTCTGACTCAGTACCCTTAGGATCCATTCCCCTACAGATTCTTAGTTTATATTGATATAAATTAACAAAATCATGCAGTTCTTTTGGTGTGTACTGTACCTCTTCATGGACTATACTTTGTATCTCACCCCTTGGGGTCTGCTGAGAGTTGAATTTGGTGATAGATCTAGTGCTATCCAATAGAATTTTCTGTAATGATGGAAATCTCCTATACTATCTGGGCTGTTTGCATATGGCTGTTGAGCATTTGAAATGTGGCTAGTGCAATTTAGGAACTGAATTTTAAATTTTATTTAATTTTAATTAAATTTGAATAGCTACATGTGTCTAGCGAATACCGTATCGAACAGTGCAGGTCTACAAGCAATGAGAAGTGGGAGAGATGGGTGCTTAGGAGGATCAGTGAGCCCTTGCAACTACCTCAGGGTAGACCATTGCAGGTAATTCAGGAAAGGGAAGACTAACCTCCTCAGATTGGGATGGAAGGGCTTCTTCTACCAGCAAAGGATACTCGGCAGAGTTTAGGGGCTTAGGGTCTGCAGGTTCTTCAGCATCTGCCCATATTCCCATTCTGATTTTCAGGATTCACCACTACCTTCCTAATCAATGCCCCAATTTTAACACTAGAGAATCTGTGAAATTAGGAACTCAGTTTGCTTTGTCATTCAGCCATCGGCAGAATTAGACTTTGTGGTTTTGTTTTGTTTTGTTTTGTTTTTAAATCTTGGGCCTGAGGCTAAAGGAGATAAAGATTTCTTTTAGGACAGTTATAGATGCTTTCAGATCCCTTATGTTAACCTTTAGCTGGGAATTTAAAGCCCTGAGGTTATAATTTTCCAGTTCACTTAACAGCACACTTTATACTTTTGTATTTTACCCTAATTGATAGGAGGCAGAAGTTACTTCCCATGACAAAGCCTTGCCTTCTATAGGCACTTGGTTATAGGTGTCTACAGATGTTAATTTAAGAAACTGCTTTGCCAGTGTACCCCATGGACGAACAGTGTCCCTTATTGTGGAAATGGGATCACTAATGCCTTTAGATTGAATCAAGAGAACCAACCCCAGATAGCTCAGAATTAATTTAGACAACGCTTCTTACAGTTGTATTCCTGTGGAACCATTTTGGTAGTCTCATCTCCTTGAGTTTACAGCCTTACCCCTAGGGACTTTTTGAGTGCCTATTTATGAGCCAATTCCTGTCCTGGGCAGTTCTTCTGGACTTTATTTATTTGTTGTCCCTGTGTTTTTGTTGTGCAGGGTTAGAATAAAAAGTAGAAGTAGATAGCAGTGCATTTTATAGCAGATCCCTGAAAACATGTTTTGACTATTGAGTTTGTTAAACATTGGAACTTGGGTAACAGAAAGGGATGGTGCCATGGATAGGATGAAGATTGATTTCAGAAGGTTCTTTTTAGAATAGTCAGGAAATACATCCATCCTATTTATTTGTCTTCCAGGAACTAAGATAATATATTTATGTAAACTTTTTTAGTAGTAAACAAGACAGATATCTCCTTTTCCATCTTGAAGTATAGCAAAGAGGACAGACATTTAACAATTGATTTTAAATGTGATGACTGTTATTAAAGAAATTGCATAATACTAGAACTAGAAGATGTAATGTTAAGTGAAATAAGTCAGAGAAAGACAAATACCATATGATTTCACTCATATGGAATTTAAGAAACAAAACAAATGAACAAAGAAAAAAGAGACAAAAAACCCCCAAACAAACCCAGACTCTTAAATACAGAGAACAAGCTGGTGGTTGCCAAAAGGGAAGTGGGTGGGGGTGGGGGAAATAGATATGTGGGATTAAGAGTGCACTTACTGTGATGCGCACTGAGTAATGTATAGAATTGTTGAATCATTACATGGTGCACCTGAAACTAATATAGCACTGTATGTTAATTATACTTCAATTAAAAGAAAAAAACTATAGTACTGTGTTAATTAGGATCTTAGAAGATGGCATTTAATTCAGTTTTAGAAGTGTCCCATATTCCAGAATGGGTGGAAGTACAGTTCCATTTGTATACCTGCATGCCTTATCTTTTGGTCAGACAACCTCTGTCTTACTAGAAACCTTTAAGGCATCCTTTGGGTCCCAGGTTGTGTCTGTTTCTCCACTTCCCTCCCAGCATCTGTGAGGGTGTGGCTCAAGCTCATCTCAGAGAGAGGGACAGACAGCCACTAACTGATTATCCAGCCTCCTCTTGTAATTCTGTTTCTCCCTATCTAGCATAATTATTCTCCTGCTACTATGATATACCTCTATTACAGAGATTTCTAGACTTTTTTTTTCTTATCATGCCCCTTCACTAAGAAATTGTTGAGCATATGTTCCAATATTTACTAGGAAATTGTCTTCCATTTATAATGTTTATTTATAAAATCCTTTTTACATTTTAGAATATTTAAGAATTCCTATTACTAAAATTTGTAGGTATCCAATCCAATTTTTTTCTTTTACAAATAAGAAGACAAATTTAAGACTTAAATGACTTATTCAAGATTTTTTAGCTATTTAATGGCAGAGTTGGTCATAGAACTGAGGTTTCCTGAGTATTTCTGTTTTTCTGCCGTATGTTTCCTTCAAGTCTTAAAATAATGTTTCTATCTACTTTCCATCTTCTGAAGCAACGTGCATTTAAGAATCACTGTTTAGCCATATTATGTAGTTTTGAATAGCAGGTATGATACTCACATGTAAAGTGAGGCAGTTGGACTAGTAGTTGTTATTTCATGTTTCTTTTGGCACTGATAGCCTCTAATTCCAAGCTATATATTGAATGTCCTCATATGCATGAAAGTTATATATATTTAATATACATTGAAACTTTAAAGTAATACATAGACTTTGTTCTAGATTTTCTGTAATAAGTAATATAAAGAAAACTTAGTCCTATCTAGAAATTATTGCAGTTAGCATCTGATATATTTATTTTGAAGAACTTGTATCTTTATATAATATCACAATAAACATGTAAATTTATGTTAGTATGTATATAAATATGTGCAGTTATTTCTTTTTTTTAAAGATTTATTTATTTATTTTGGCAGGGGAGGAAGGGTGCGGAAGGTCAGAGGGAGAGGGAGAGAATCTCAAGCAGACTCCCCACTGAGTGCGGAGCTGACATGGGGCTCGGGTCTCATGACCCTGAGATCATGACCTGACTGAAATCAAGAGTTGGACACTTAACTGACTGAGCCACCCAGGCACCCCTTTGCACCATTATTTTTAACTACCTACCAGATAGCCAGTATTCCCTGAAATTTTATGGGTATCACAACCTATTGTGTGCAAAACTAACTTACTCTCTTGCCTTTACTGCACTCCTCTTACACCTCATTTGTGACTGCTCTTCTGCCTTACTTTCTATAGCCAGTTGGAGATCAAGTCTTTGCTGTACTATTTGGTAAATAGCTCTTAAAAAAAAAAAAAAAAAGATTTTATTTATTTATTTGAGAGAGAGAGAGAGCATGAGAGAGGGGAGGGTTAAAGGGAGAAGCAGACTCCCTGCAGGGAGCCTAATGCTGGACTCGATCCTGGGACTCCAGGATCATGACCTGAGCCAAAGGCAGTCGCTTAATCAACTGAGCCACCCAGGTGCCCCAGTAAATAGCTCTTTATTCCTTCTGCTATATTTCTATGGCCACTGCTTCAGCGTAAGCCCTTTATCATCTCTGTCCTAGCTAATTGGAGGAGCCTCTCAACAGTTCTCTTTTCATTTTTTCCACTCTCTCTGGTCCATCTTGCATACTGCTGTCAAAGTTTTTTTTTTAAAAACAAGGAGCAAGTACTGTTACTCCATTAATGACACACCTCTTTTGAATCTGACTCCATTTAGCCTATGGTACAAGACTCTTTACACCTTTGTGAGGGTAGCAGTTGTTTACAGCAACTTTTTGGACTCTAATCTCTGTTGTCATGTTGGTTTAACTCTGTATTTCCCTACCATTTCACATATTTTTATATTAAGGTTCAACTAGAGCCTGGTACATGACAAGCACTCAATACTGAACACATTTGATAAATGAATAAATTAAAGTGATACTGTTCGCTATATTTGTAATCCCTTCACCCTCCCCCATTCTACCTGGACAGTCCTGTTCAACTTTTAGGCCTCAAAGGGAAAAAATGGTACAGTAGAATAACAGGAATACTTAGGAAATCTGAGCCCTGTGACTAATTCTTAAAGGAAGCAGTCAACTCTAAGGTACCTGCTGTAGCTATGATAACTCTGTGGATGAGCTTTATAGAAACATTTTCCGTAACCAGGGTTGGACACTAAGCTCCATGGTATGGCCAGCGGGTGACAGGGTGCCTACTGTCTCTGCTGTCTGCATCAGCGTAAGACGAGCTAAGAATGTTGTCAAAGTGGGTTGAGGGAGTTGCTACAGTTACTGTTTTTAGACATTGACAAGTAAATGAGGAATTCAGAAATGGTTCTAGATTATGATTTTTGAAGGAGAGCTTTGTCTGATTACTTGACAAAGCTTCCAAACAGAATAGTAAGTGTACAATTTAAAAGCAAATTCAGGTGTTAATCTAGGGGTCTTATGCTTGTGGTAAAACTGTTTCACTCACTGAAAATACATTGACTTCCATTGTAAAATGTAACAAAGTGTAGGCAAAAATAATGGAACAAAAAACAGTAGCATTCTATTACTATTTGAATTTAAAATCTCTTTTAAAATATAATTATTCATACCATGAATAGCCAGAGCAGTCTTGAAAAAAAAGAACAAACCTGGAGACACCACAATCTTTGATTTCAAAGTATATTACAAAGCTGTAGTAATCAAAACAGTATGTTATTGGCATAAAAACAGACACATAGACCAATGGAACAGAATAGAGAGCTAGAAATAAACCCACACATACATGTTCAGTTAATTTATGATAAGGAGCCAAGAATATACAAGGGGAAATGATAGTCTCTTTAAGAAATGGTGATGGGAAAACTGTATAGCCCACATGCAAAAGAATGAAACTCAACCACTGTCTTTCAGCATACACAAAAAGTAACTCAAAATGGATTAAAGACTTGAACATAAGACCTAAACCCATAAATCTCCTGGAAGAAAACATAGGTAGTAGGGACCTTGACATAGGTGATGATTTTTTTCATTTGACACCAAAAGCAAAAACAGCAAAAGCAAAAATAAGTGAGACTACATCAAACTGAAAAGTTTCTTATAGCAAAGGAAGGAAACCATCAGCAAAATGAAAGGCATCCTACTGAATGGGAGAAAATATTTAAAAGTCATATATCTGATAAGAGGCTGATATTCAAAATATATAAAGAACCCATATAACTCAATAGCAAAAAAACCCAAAAATGGACAGAAATTCTAAGTAGACATTTTTCTAAAGAAGACATATGGATGAGCCACAAGTATATAAAAGATGCTCAACATCATCAATTATAAGGGAAATACAAAGCAAAACCACAGTGAGATATCGCCTTACCTGTTAAAATAGCTATTATCAAAAAGACAAGAAATAACAAGTATTGGTGAGGATGTAGAGAAAAGGGAACCCGGTACATTGTTGGTGGAAATGTAAATTGCTACAGCCACTGTGGAAAACAGTACAGAGGTTTTGAAAAAAAATTAAGAATAGAACTACCATATGACCCAGCAATTCATATATACACACATATATATGTATATGTAATGGAGTATTGTTCAGTCATGAAAAAGAAGGAAATCTTGCCATTTGCAACAACATTGATGGACCTTGAGGGTATTATGCTAAGTGAAATAAGTCAGACAGAGGAGGACAAATACGTATGACCTCACTTATATGTGGAATCTGAACAAACAAAAAACAAAAACAAAGCTCATAAGAAAAAAAGCTCATAGATACAGAGAACAGATTAGGGGTTGCCAGAGGTGGGATGGGGGGTGGGGGAGTGAATGGGGTCAGAAGTTACAAACTTACAAAATAGGTCAAGGGAATGCAGCATGGTGACTATAGTTAATTATACTGTGTTGTATATTTTAAAGTTGATGAGAGACCAGATATTAAAAGTTCTCATCACAAGAAAAAAATTTTTTGTAAGTGTATATGGTGATGGATGTTAACCAGGCTTACTGTGGTGATCATTTCACGGTGTATACAAATATCAAATCATTATGTTGTATACCTGTAACTGTTATAATATCATCATATTATAAGTTGATTGTACTTCAATATAAAAATAATTTCATAATTTTATGAAATTTATAATATAAATATTTTACAACAGATTTACTAAAAAGTCTTAAGAGATCTTATTAAATAATTAGTTGTTAACACTTAATTATTTCCTAAAACTTAGGAGGAAATATACCTTTTACTGTCATACTAATCTTAGCCCAAACATCTCTTCACAGTTATAAAGGAGATTATGTTATTTTAGGAACAGGCCCTAGTGATGGCTAAGTTATTTTCAATAAATGTTTAACTATTAGATTTACTACTGGATCTTCCTGTCATCTAAGGCTGTTTTAATTAGACCATGGCTTCAACTGAAAGTCTTCCAAAGGTGGTGGGGGGAGAAGAAGAGAAGGAGGAAAAGGAAGGAGAGAGAGGTAGGAGGAGCTGTCAACCATGGGGGTGGGGTAATGGGAAAGCAGGTCCTACGAAGAGGGGGGAAGGACCCTCTTTGACTGCAAGCAGGATGAGACCCAGAAGCTGATACTCTGCCTTTGAGCGGTGCTTTTTCCACCTGCTCTGGGGGCAACTGTTTATGAATGGAGTGTCACAGTAGCTGCTCTTGGCACCGCTGGGTTGGTCTGACTCTGCACTGCCTCTAGAGGGCAACTCATAGCCTGTGTCTGCATAGAGTGTGCTTCATCCTTGGCTCTGTACAAGAAAGAACTATTTTTTCGAGGTCCTTGTTTAAGGACCTTTAATATTATACTCTGTGGAGTTATAAAACTAGTAGTATGGCTCAAAGCATAATATTCCTGGCTACCTTTTCAGCTCTATTTGGCATCTAGATCTACTGACTTGTTTTTGGTTTAGATGGACACTCAGGTGCTCAGGATTCCTTCCCAGTGTGTTTCAACTCACTGAAACAAATCCATCGCCATACCCTCCTTCCTGCATCTAAGGGACTTGGCATCAGCCAAATGTTTTGACTTTCTTTTTTTTTTTTTTTTTAAAGATTTTATTTATTTGACAGAGAGAGAGAGAACACAAATAGGCAGAGTGGCAGGCAGAGGGAGAGGGAGAAGCAGGCTCTCTGCTGAGCGGGGAGCCAGATGTGGGGCTCGATCCCAGGACCCCAGGATCATGACCTGAGCCGAAGGCAGCCGCTTAACCAACTGAGCCACCCAGGCGCCCCTCCTTTGACTTTCTTTACCTTGAGGCAAAGGTCACAAGCTTTTGGTCTTTGGGCCAAAGTGTATTTTAACAGACTGATAAAATAAAAGGCTTTTTTTTTTTTTTAATAAACATGGAAAAATTGGGGATTTTACGTTAATACATGGATTTCTGGCTTTTCTTGGAGAATCAAAAGATGTGGCAACACTGGACTCGATTTGCAGCTGCAGCTGGAGCTGAGTAGTGGCTGTACCTTTTAGACTAGCACATATTCTTCTGCTCATCAAGTCCCCACCTAGCCTGGCATCTGAGTTTGTAATCCTTGGAGTACTACATGTATTAAAAATGAGTCATAAATATGGTTTTATAGTTTGTAAAGTAAGCATACTATCAGACTCTTAATAATTCTCCCTGAAATAACAGATGTAAAACTTATTCCAAATACAGGATGTAGGTAGATTAAATTGTTAGTATTCTTCTGTAATTAGCTCTCACAAACAGAAACTTAGTACTTCCCTTAGTTTGACCCAAAGAATGCACATACCACACCAGACACAAATTAAAGATGAGTAAAAGGTGCAAGTCTGTACTCATGGATTTCTGAAAAAGTGTGTGTTTGGGAAAAAATTTGTAAGTTAAAGAAAAAAAGAAGTAAGGAGCCTGCATTATATATTCAGTCATACCTCAAGTAAATTCAGTATGTAAAAAGACTCCTAGAAAATGAGCAGCACAAAACAAGAAAAAGAAGAAAATTATGACAAAACTGTTTAAAAATATTATATAACAAGAACTCATGTTCACCCTGGTAATTGAAGGATCCTTAATCACTTTTATTTTAATCTGTATTTAAATTAAAAAAAAAACCTTATTGGGCTATTTTTTATTAAAGTATAATTAACATATAGTATTAGTTCGGATACATGATATGATTCAGCAATTCTATACATTAATGCTCACACGATAAGTGTACTCTTAATTCCCTTTATCAATTTCACTCATTCCCCCTGCCCCCCACTTTTCCCTCTGGCAACCACCAGTTTGTTCTCTTTATTAGAGTCTGTTTTTTCATTTGTCTCTTTTTTTATTTGTTCATTTGTTTGTTTTGTTTCTTAAATTTCACATATGAGTGAAATCACTAAATTCCACATTTGAGTGAAATTATCTAATAATTGTTTTTCTCCATCTGACTTATTTCATTTAGCATTATATGCTCTAGGTTCCAGCCATGTTGTTGCAAGTGGCAAGATCTCATTCTTTTTTGTGGCTGAGTAATATTCCATTGTGTATTTGTACCACATCTTCTTTATCCATTCATCTGTCACTGGACACTTGGGTTGCTTTCACACTTTGGCTCTTGTAAATAATGCTAGAGTAAACTTAGGGGTGCATGTATCTTTGCAAATTAGTTTTCATTTTCTTTGGTTAAATACCCAATAGTGGGATTACTGAATCATATGGTAATTCTGTTTTTCATTTTTTGAGGAACCTCCATACTGTTTAGTCACTCCCACTAAACTTGAATTTGAAGGCTTTTTTTTCCCCCCAGATGATCAGTATTAGGAATAAAGTTAATCACTTTCTTGGATGCCCTACTCACATGCTCAGACTCTGACCTCCCTCTGTCCCCATGGTAGGAAGTTTTGTCTAAGGATGCTCCTTACTTTGCTCACATTCCAGATTCTACTCTGAGCCACCATATCAGCATCACTAAGCACTTTTCTTGGTTTCCTCTTCAAGAAGGAAAGGGAGGGGCACCTGGGTGGCTCAGTCGTTCAGCGTCTGCCTTTGGCTCAGGTCGTGATCCTGGGGTCCTGGGATTGAGCCCTGCATCGGGCTCCCTGCTCTGCGGGAAGCCTGCTTCTCCCTCTCTCTCCCTGCTTGTGTTCCCTCTCTCGCTGTGTCTCTCTCTGTCAAATAAATAAAATCTTAAAAAAAAAAAAAAAAAAAAGGAAAGGGAGGAAGAGGAGGTTGAAGAGTATATCTAGTTTTTTAAAGCAAAATTCCATTTAAATATTTTTTTCATATTGCCACAAAATATAAATATACAGCACATTCACTTTTAAAAATTTCCCCTGTAAGATTTTATCGTATCTGTCATATTATACCTTTATCTTGAATAATATACATATAAATCTCTCCTCTTTTTTTTAGGGCTCTCCAAAAAATGTGGAATCCTTTGCATCTATGCTGAGACATTCTCCTCTTACACAAATGGGACCTGCCAAGGATAAACTAGTCATTGGACGAATCTTCCATATTGTAGAGAATGATCTTTATATAGATTTTGGTGGCAAGTTTCATTGTGTATGTAGAAGACCAGAAGTGGATGGAGAGTAAGTAGAATCATTTCCACATGTTTTAAGAGTGTTGATAAAAGTTGAGATACCTCAAAAGTATTATTGAACTTTAATTGGTGATTTGCTAAAAGACAAAATATGTTTTATTTCTCTTCATTATGCTAGTTAGGGAAGTTAGGTGGGATTCATGTCATGTCATTTTAGTCACATTAGGCTAGATTCATATCTTCTCAAAGCAGTGAGAGCACTTTTGGGGAAGATTTTGATGTTCATCCTGGTAATAAACTATTCCCCACCATAAAATTAAAACCAGCTTTATAGTAATACATGCTACTCAGGGCATTTTACATATAACCTTTTTTGCCTCTTCCTCTGTTCCACAGTCTTCTGCTTTTCAGAGAAGCCTCCCTTTCTACTTCTTCATGCTCCTTTCTTCTCCTGCTACCAAATTCCGATGCTTTATCATTTTCTTTTCTTATTTTGTATCTTCTCTCGGGATTATAATTTTTCCTACTATAGAACAGAATTCATTCTGTTTATAGCCTATAAATAAAGGTATTTGTGAGTATAAGTATGCACTGGGGAGACCTTTAAGGTGGGAGAGCTAGGAGTAGAATATCAAGAGTGAAAGGAGATATGGAACTAAGATTCTGGGATTGGAAAACAATAGTAAGCAGTATAGAAATGATTTTTTCCCATCAGTTTTTAATGTGCCCATTTTAAAAATTTCAGTATTGGGGCGCCTGGGTGGCTCAGTTGCTTAAGCGACTGCCTTCGGCTCAGGTCATGATCCGGGAGTCCCGGGATCGAATCCCGCATCAGGCTCCCTGCTCAGCGGGGAGTCTGCCTCTTCCTCTGACTCTCCCCCTCTCATGCTCTGTCTCTATCACTATCTCTCTCAATAAATAAATAAAAATCTTAAAAAAATAAAAATAAAATAAAATAAAAATTTCAGTATTTCTGATACCAGGATGTATCTCAGAGTTGATGCTATGTTGACTTAATTGGCCATGTTTTTTATTCTTAATAGTACATAAAGTAATGGTGAATCTAGTACTCAGTGGCATCTTAGGATGAATTACAGTGATTAAGAAGTTTGTGATGTTTAAGAATGAGTCATATTGTAGAAATGAATAGGGAAAGAATCTGCTCTAGATCTAAGAGAGCAGTTATGAAAATGGGTTGCCTCTCTGCTGAGAGTTCTGGATATCTAGAGGTCCAGTTGATAACTGGACTCAAATGATTGGAAGACATGAACTCATTCTTCCTGAATCTGAATTGGACCTGACAAACTTAGTACAAATTTCCTCAGATCAGTGGCATGGGAATATTTAATAACTAGTTCTCCAATAAAAAAGGCCCTGATTTGCCAATTTCTGTAGTCTAAAATACTCCCACCATGGCCAATCTTAAGTTACCAATGTAATGTCCCTGAATGCAGAGTTGGGAATATGTGTACACAGTCAGCTCCCGCAAGGTGGTGCAGTCTGGCTCCAGCACACCTCTACCTCGGATAATCACAAGCTAGACAGTGTCTTGCAAGGTAAGTGCCATGAACCAGGTCATACCTGGGGAAGAAAACGGGCTGCTTATGCTACCGGCATTGAGAGGTAATGGCTCAAGATAGCCTGTCTTGATATATCAAATAACATACACGCTTAGTCAAAAATAGTAAGAACTCAAGAAATTTCTAAGTAGAGTAAGTCTGTCAATGCAGATATTAACACTGTCTATCTGTTGTGTAATGGGTCATTGAAGGGATTGAATCAGATAATGTATGTAAAGTTATGTAAAGTTAAAGATTAGTGACTGGCATATAATAAACAGATGCTACTATTATTACTATTCTTGAAATCCTCGTGATTTGGATTTTTGTGAACTAATGATGACATTCCTCAAGAATTCCTATTGAGGAGGGTTTATGCAGGAGGCAACTATGAAGATTTGTGGTCCTAAAGTTATCCTTCAAGAGGGGCATCCTGAGCTCTTGGATACTGTCAGTAGTGGCTGTGGCAGATCATTTCTCATTAATAGAAAAATATATCATTTTCTATATTTAAAAGTGAAGTACTGTTTTATTTTATGCAAAGAAATCTTCTCATCTCCTCCTTGCAATGGATAAGCTTTTCATCATGCTCCCATGGGTGCTACCCAGGTGCAATGGCCATCTTTATTTTTACAAGCTGACCTAACTTGCAGCCAGAACATCAGGTATGAACTTTACAAAAAATACATTTTACAGATAACTCTGCTGAATTATGAATATTTCACCTGCTCAGTCAGATTTATTACAAGTTGCAAATGTAGTATACATGTTTCCTTATGTTTGTGGAAGGAATTTTATGATATTTATTTCATGGGTATTTATTTCTTTGTGGATATTCTTTTATGTATGCTGTTCTTTTTCACCATTTCATTACAATTTTAAAACATTAGTTTTGTCATTATGTTATATGTTTGAGCATAATATTAAAGAATGCCTTAGGGACTAGAATGTCCACTGGACCTCTTCAGTTTGGCAGGCACTGTCATAGGGGCTGGTAAACTAGTCAGACTAGCTCTTTGTCTGCTCTCATGAAGTTGGGGCAACAACTTCTACTGGAGGGAAAGAGAATATATAGTAAAAAAGTACACAAATCAATTTTAAAAATTGGTAATTACATGAATAAAAAGGGATACCATGGTGACAAAATGGCGGGTAGAAGATAATAGTAGTTAGGAAAGGGCTTTGACTTCTACTTGTATTTTTGAAAGTCTGAAATACCCTCAGAGTGCTTTTCTTTTTCTTTTAATAATAAACAAGAGTCAAGGCTTAAGTTCTATTCATCTCTGGTCCTACAAGACCGGTCATGTTATTTCTAATAATGTGCTAAGGGGAGTAGTTCACTTTAGCCAGGAATTGAACTGAATAGTTTGGTGACTTTCATTCCCTTCCTGTCTATGTGTACATACCCTAATGGCTATGTAGGTAACAATTATAGCTCTATATCTGCATACATTGTTTTCTGGGGAGAAACTTTCTGTCTGAGCAAATCCTTTGTTGTCCAGTTTTTAATTCATCATGGAAAGAAGGTTTATACTTTTCACAGAACATTTATTAAATTTCTTGATTTCTATATGTAGAAATGCTTAGGTTATTTCCAAAACCCTTCCCTAGGTCTCTTATAGCTACCTGTCACTTATGCTTTGAAAGTATTGAGGCGCCTGGGTGGGTCAGTTGGTTAAGTGTCCGACTTTTGATTTCGACTCAGGTAATGATCTCAGGGTTGTGAGATTGAGCCCTGCATCGGGCTCCACGCTGTGCATGGAGCCTGCTTTAGATTCTCTCTCCCTCTCCCTCTGCCCCTTCTCCCTCTCACCCCCTCCAAAAAATAAAAAAGGAAAGAATTATAGAAAAGTGTCAGATCAGCATAAATACTGTTTCAGTTACTTTGCTTTTCTACCTGTATCCAGGACAAATTGTAGGTGGGAAATAATTTTATTTAGATCTTACCTGTTATCTTTCTAGGTGACAGGAAGATGATAATACCGAATGAGAAAGTAATGAGATCCAGCTAGGTCTCTGCTCATCCCCTTTTCATACTTACAAATTTAGATTATATGACTAGATAGAACAGCTTTTTGGGCTGGACACATGTTTGCTCTCTACCTCTTTGATGTCAGGCTGCCTCTGAGTAGATTTTAGGAGGGTAACTGAATAATGGCAGAACTTCTTGCTTTGATACATTTACTTAAGAGACTACAAATAAGATGTAGATATTTACATAATTTGTTCATCATTCATCAACCTGACCTGTTTTTTTAATCCCTTTTGAGAACCATTTTTTTTTCTCTTCAGTTTGTTTGACTTTTGTGTCATTGAATCTCTTCTACTTTAGGACAGTTTAAATTAATTAAGTGCAAAGAAAAATAACTCAAATTTAATAAAATACCCAGTTTAGCAAAATATTTTAGTTTTTTCATTATTTTTAAGATTTTTTATTAAGTTTTTTATTTTAATTCCAGTATAGTTAACATACAGTGTTATATTAGTTTTAGGTGTACAATATAGTGATTCAGTGATTCTCTACATTACTCACTGCTCATCATGGTAAGTGTAATCTTTAATCCCCATCACCTGTTTCACCCATCCTCCCCCCCGCCTCCTCCCCTCTGGTAACCATCCGTTTGTTCTCTATAGTGAAGAGTCTGTTTCTTGGTTTATCTCTTCTCTCTTTTTTTCCTTTTGCTCATTTGTTTCTTAAATTCCACATGGGTCAAATCATGGTATTTGTCTTTCTCTGAGTGACTTATTTCACTTAGCATTATACTCTCTAGCTCTATCCATGTTGTTGCAAATTGCAAGATTTCGTTCTTTTTTATGGCTGAATAATATTCCACTGTATATGTATATACCATATCTTCTTTATCCATTCATCTATCAGTGGACACTTGGGCTACTTCTATAATTTGGCTGTTGCAATACTGCAATAAACATAGGGCTGCATATATCCCTTTGAATTAGTGTTTTTGTGTTTGGGGGTAAATACCCAGGAGTACAATTACTAGATCATAGGGTAGTTTTATTTTGAACTTTTTGAGGAACCTCCATACATACTATCTTCCACAGTGGCTGCACCACTTTGCATTCCCTCCAACAGTGCACGAGGTTCCTTTTTCTCCACATCCTCGCCAACACTTGTTGTTTCTTTCATTATTGCTTTTACTATAGTTTCAAACTTAGAGCAGCTGATAAGAATCAGAAATTATTTTGGTTAACTGAATATTCTAATTAGCTAAGTAATATCCTTTTAATAAGTTCTATAACTTTTTTGTTTTAATATTTGTTTTTGATTATAGCTTGCTCTGTGCCCAACATGGGGCTTGAACTCACGACCTTCAGATCAAGAGTCACATGCTCTACTGACTGAGCCAGCCAGGCATCTCTGATTATAGTTTAAAGGAACACTTTTCAGCCTTTGTCCCAAGAAGCTCTTGAGTTCTGCAGAAAGGCTTCAGAGACTGTTCTGGGGGTAGCTGGGAAGTTCGACCTTACTTTCAGAGTGGCTCTACCCTCATTATTTTATATATTATAATTCTGGGAACATTTTGTTTAAAGAGTCGGGGGGCACCTGGGTGGCTCAGTCAGTAAATGTCTGACTCTTGATTTTGGCTCAGGTCATGATCTCAGAGTCCTGAGATCGAGCGCCACCTTGGGCGCCATGCTCAGTCCGCTGGAGATTCTCTCTCTTCCTCCCCACCCCCCGGTCCACTCACACACTCGCGTGCTCGCTCTCTCAAATGAATAAATAAATCTTTAAAAAAAAAGTGTAGGGGGGGAAATGGTACTATTTCTACCACAAAAAAAAAAAAAGGTTTGAAAAACACTTTTAAAAGAAAACTAATTCTAGAAAGACATTATATTAATAGTAACATTCAGAGTATAAGCTATGGTATTTAAGCATGAGTAGAAGTATTGTGATCTACTTAGACTGAGTTGCAAAATAGAAATAAGTAAATTCAGAGATTTTGGAGGTGTGGGTGGGCCTAATTCTAACAATACCAACCTTAAAAGTTTTAACCATTATATTGTTTTTCTTTCATGTCAGATTGTGACATGAAATCAGAAATCAGATTATGACAATTTAGAATGAATGACTCGGAGGCATTAATTTCTTTGGCAATTATCATTGAATTAACTGACTTGCTAAATTAATCAACATTCTGTTCTCTAAAACCCACTGACTGATACCAACATTAACTGGAAAATTAGAAATTGGTGGTCTTCTGCTATATCTGGTACTTTTGCTTCTTCCAGTTCAGCTATATCTTTAGTTAAAGCTAGTTAGTTGTGTTTGTTCCAAAATCTATTTATATTATTGGTAAGTAATTTTTTGATTATTGTATAAATTCATAAAATATGAGTATGGAAAGTGTTTTTGTTCTTAAGAAAGCTAATTTTAATATTTTGGAAAGACCTTCATAAAGAAGAGATTTTTTGTTGTTGTTGTTAAAGAAACTACTATTGAATTAGTTTGGGCAAGTAAACCATAAAGATGGGGAGGGGGAATCATAAAAATATGGAAGGAATTGCTTTCCAAATGCCTTTCTGTTCCTGTTTGACTTTAAAGTGACTGATTCTGGCAATCCCAGACATTGTAGTAAGGGTATTGCTTATATAAAGACATCAGTGCAGAGCTCCAGTGAGTGGACCTCTCCTCAGCGAGAAGGCTTGGACCTCTATCAGAATATTTGCATTAATTGCTAAACTAATGTCTTCACAGTGTATATGTATGCTTTTTTAATGGATTCTCACTTTAACCTACTTTTCCATGAGCCAACCTACAAGTCAGAGGGCTTCTACTGTGACTTAAAAATATAAAGCACTTTCCTATCATGTGAAACCTGCCTGCCCTTTCTTTAGACATTTTTTCTTCTGTTATTAACACAGCACACAATTTCACAAGATTTGTCCTAGTGTGAATTAAAATTGTTCCCTTTCCATATTCCCATCTGATAAACATAATAGCTAGTTTATCGAAAACCTACATTTGCACTCTATATGTATTGTCTGATGGCCACTCTGGAAAATAGTATGGAGGTTCCTTAGGAAGTTAAAAATAGAGCTACCCTATGACCCAGCAATTGTGCTAGGTATTTACCCCAAAGATGCAAATGTGGTGATCCAGTGCCCTTTAATGTTCATAGCAGCATTGTCCACAGTAGCTGGATAAAGAAGATGTGGTATACACACACACGCGCACACACACACACACACACACACACACACTGGAATATTACACAGCCATCAAAAAGGATGAAATCTTACCATTTACATTGACATGGATGGAACTGGAGGGTATTATGCTGAGAGAATTAAGTCAATCAGAGAAAGACAATTATCATATGGTTTCACTCGTATGTGGAAAATAATAGCATAGAGGATCATAGGGGAAGGGAGGGAAAACTGAATAGGAAGAAATCAGAGAGGGAGACAAACCATGAGAGACTCTGGACTCCTGGAAACAAACTAAGAGTTGCTGAAGGGGAGGTGGGTTGGGGGATGGGGTAACTGGGTAACAGGCATTAAGGAGGGCACATGATGTGATGAGCACTGGGTGTTATATGCAACTGATAAATTACTGAACTCTACATCAGAAACTAATGATGTACTGTATGTTGGCTAATTGAATTTAAATTTTAAAAAAAAGGAGGAGATATTTTCTCCATTTTCTAAATGAAGAAATTTAAAAAAAAAGGAGGAGATATTTTCTCCATTTTCTAAGCATAACTGTGCTGCAGTGACACAGCTGGTAATTAATAAGGCAGGGATTCAAACCTTAGGCTGTGTGTATTCCAACACAGCCCTGGAATGTTCTTTTCACTCTGCTGTTCTGCTCTCTAGATCCCACAGCATATAGTTACTGAGTATCATAGGACCCTCCTAAAATGGTCTCACATATGAGCCAGTTTTTATACCAGGGACCCTGAAGACAGTGTGGTGGGAAGGCTCTATGGAGGTCTGTTAAAGAATGGTAGGTAGCCTGTTATAATATCCTTGGTTGTGGTGTCCATGATCTAATATGTTTGGATAGTGTCACCACTGATAAGCTAATGACCAGTGGGTCCAGGCTTTGTTTCAGAATGGATGTGTAACGTAATTATGGTGAGACCTGTAGTCACAGGAGTTGGTTAATGTTTGACAGTGATTCATAACTCAGAGTCACCTGGCTTGGGAATGCTTTACTTCAAAAAAGTTTATTCTTCAAATTGTAGAAAGTTGACTCTTTACATGTAATACTCAATTTTTAATTCTTTGATTCTTTTTATAAAATACGTCATCTACTTTCCTTGAACCTTGTCAGACTTAAAGTAGTTTAACCTGTTTTTTTGGTCTTTGTTTTTGATGAACCAAGGTCATAATTATAAACATTAATTTCTGTGTTGTATCATAATTCAAATATATAGAATTATTGCTTTTTAGCTACACAACCCTCCAATTTTTGTAGTTTTTGTGTTTTGCCTTTAGATGTCATTATTCTTTCTCTGCTGTTGCACCTGTGTCTCCATTTTTAGCTTTTTTTGAACTTTTAAATTTTCTTCTTCTAATATTCTGATGCCCAGGAAATTGCCCACCAAATTCATTGTGCTTAAAATAAGAGCAGTTAGTATTTGAGTATGACCTCTCAGCCTCTTCTGTAAGTAAAGCGTATGTACTTTCAGTACATGGACTTCAACATGTATTTTGACAGCTTCTAAACTCCTCTGCTTAGTTCTCATTGAGTTCTGTGGAGACTTGATGTCACCAGATAAGTAACTTCCTGATAAATGAAGTGTAACTAGGTTGGGGTCTTGTCTGTGTTGATGGCCTGTTCACTGATGCCTTTGATAGGGATTGTCACATCTTAGGACGGTGTTTGTTGAACTAGTCAACATGCTGAGTGTCTTGGACATGAGTATTTATTGTGGTTGAGACTTTAACACCTCCAGTAGGAACACTAGTGAAAATAAGATGGGATTATTGGACCTCAAATACTGTTTGAGATGGTATCAATTCTTACAGTAAATTTGTAAGTAAATGGGTAAATTCCTTAAGAACATTATTAAACCCGAAGTATTGTTTTATATAGCATTGGTTAGTTTGATTGCTTGGATTGTACCTGTAGTACATTTTATCAGTCTCAAGAATTAAGCTGATGATTTTATTATTTTTATTATTTTTTAATTAAGTTTTTATTTTGATTCCAGTATAGTTAACATACAGTGATGTGTTAGTTTCAGGTGTACAATATAATGATTCAGCAATTCCATACATCACCCAGTGCTCATCACAAGTGCCCTCCTTAATCCCCATCACATATTTCACCCATCCTCCCACCCACCTCCCCTCTGGTAACCATCAGTTTGTTCTCTATAGTTAAGAGTCTGTTTTTTGGTTTCTTTCTCTCCCTCTCTCTCACTTTTTTTCCTTTGCTCATTTGTTACTTAAATTCCACATATGAGTGAAATCATATGGTGTTTGTCTTTCTCTAACTTATTTTGCCTATCATAATGCCCTTTTGCTCTATCTGTGTTGTTGCAAATGCAAGATTTCATTTTTTATGGCTGAATAATATTCCATATATATCACATCTTCTTTATCAATTCATTTTATTTTTAAATAAACTAGGTCATGGTGTAGTTTTTCACTGAGTCAGCAAGCATTTAACGAGCAGCTGTCATGTGTCACCTCTGTGTTTAATGCTGTTGATGTTCAGATTAAAGACAGTGCCTGCTTTCAGGGAGCTGATGATTCAGTCAGGGGGATAGAGAAGTAAATCGATATATATTACACTGTGTAAGTTCTGTTTACTGTATCCTACAGGAATGGAGAAGAGGGGATCAGTGATTCTGTTAGGTTGTCAGAGAAGGTTTCCCAGAGGAACTAGCAATTGAATTGAGTTGTAAAGGACCGAGGATAGGAGATACAAAGTGCAAAAAATGGCTGCACTTGGAAAAGTTTTAAGTGAGAGAGAGCCTGGCTTTTCTGGGAACTCAAGGGGATTAGTCGGCTTAAGTTGAGAAGTGATGAAGAGAGTGGGGAGTTGGGCAGGAGGCAGATCTTCAAGGAATTTATATATCATTTTAAAAAATTGGGGCTTTATTCTGAAAGTGATAAAGAGCCATTAAAACATGGACTGGGTTTGTGTTTCAATGAGATCATTCTGGCATTGGTGTGGAACATATATTGGAAGAATGAAATGAGTTAAGCCAATAAAGAAGCTTCTGGAAAGAAGTCATGAGAATGTTAATTAAGTCTGAGGGTCAGGAGAGGAGACTTTCATTAGCAATTTAGGAGATAGAAGAAACAGGTCTTGATGACTAAGTATGGATAGTGAAGTAGAAGTTTTGAATGGTGTTTGATTTAAGACATGAATGACTAGGTGGTTACTAAGTCTGGTTGTTTTGGGTAGGTAGAAGGGGAATGGATTATATTGATATTTTTGTCTGCTTGAAAAATAAAAATTAAAATGCCCAGATTTAGGTCAGTTTTGATTCTCTCATTCCCATTCATAGTCATACTACTTCTGATAAGTATCAGTTAAGGAACATTTCTCTTTTTATTGAAATATAAAATCCTTGTGGGTAAGCCATGCTTATATTTTTGGTTAAAGAGCCAAATTCTCTAAATCTTATTTCATTATTTTAATTTTGATTTTTTAAGAATTGTACATATTTCTGTAAAATCCTAAAGTCCAGTTTTACAGATGAAGTCTATTTATTTATTAATGTGTTAATGAAGATCACGTCTTTTAAAGCATTATTTCTACACTGGCATCCCTATCAAAACACACATGATTGACAGTTCTGAAAATTGAAGAGTTTCAAAACAAGCATGATTGGCAGTTCTAAGGTAACTAGCACGTGCACTGAATATTATTTGTACTTTTGTTTGACATTAAGGTAGAAAAAACGAGCTAATTTCCTAGTCTTTGTTTCTATTTCAGGTTGTATGATATATAGGGTCAAATAAAGAGTGGGATGGATATTGAACGTTTCAAAGACTGAGGTTTTCAAGATGTGTTGGTGGGGGAAAAGAGAAAATAAGATTTTGAATTAAGTGGTTCTCTTTATTCCAGAGGACATGGTACACAATTAAAAAGTATGAACATTTTGAAATAGATTTGTGATTGAAAATCATTCTATCATATTTTCTTAACAGAGCTCTGCTTATTTTTTTTAGGATAAAAGAGCATCTATTATATTTAACTTTTTAGTAAGAAGCCTTAAGAATATGTGTAAATTATAAATTATGATCCCAGAAGTGTTCTAAGTTCATGAAACACATGTAGTCAGGCTTTTGAATAGCATTAGACTTAATAACAACAACAAAACCAAGCTGACAGATAAAGAGAACAGATTGGTGTTTGCCAGAGGTAGGGGGTAGGGGGTGGGCAAAATGGGTGATGGGGGGTCAAAAGGTACAAATTTCAGTTATAAATAAGTCATGGGGATGTGATGTATTGCATGGTGACTATAGTTAATACTACTGTATTGCATATTTGAAAGTTGCTAAGAGTAGATCTTAAAAGTTCTCATCAAGGAAAAAAATGTCTTGCATAACTATGTATGGTGACGACGTTAACTAGACTTACCATGGTGATCATTTCACAATATATACGAATATCAAATCATTATGTTGTACACCTGAAATTGATATGTTATATATGTCAGTTATACCTCAGTAAAAAAAAAAATGTTTTTAATGAAGAGCATTAGAGGTTCTTTTTACCCCCCTCAGATATATGGCATAGCGGTGTTCTATTGGATTGATTTGTTCTATTAGATTCTATCTTTTTTTTATTATTATTATTTTTTATTGTTATGTTAATCCCCATACATTACATCATTAGTTTTAGATGTAGTGTTCCATGATTCATTGTTTGTACATAACACCCAGTGCTCCATGCAGAACGTGCCCTCCTCAATACCCATCACCAGGCTAACCCATCCTCCCACCCCCCTCCCCTCTAGAACCCTCAGTTTGTTTTTCAGAGTCCATCATCTCTCATGGTTCGTCTACCCCTCCGATTTCTGCCCCCTTCATTCTTCCCCTCCTGCTATCTATTAGATTTTATCTTGATTGATGTATAAAATTGATTTGCTTCGTATAGCATATTCACATATGTATTAGTCTAGAGATTGTGTAAATTAAATGTCTAATAAGTTTGCCATATATGCTTTCCCGGAACTGTAAAGGTTAAAAGTGAATCTGGAAACTACTATGGTGGCTGCTTATTAAGGAATGTAAGCAATTAAGTGTTCCCACAAAAGCTTTGAAGTTAATACCTTAATAGGATGAAGAGGAGAAAAAGTCAAGGCTGCACTCCCTACAATTGGTTCAGGCTGTAGTTCTATTGACTTAAGAATAGACTTCAGAAAAATTAAAAGCTATCTTAAGTAGAAAGTGTAAGTTCTACTTTAGTTTGTAGAATTTTGTATTAATTTAGATTGCCACTTTATAACATCTAGAAACTCTCAGGGACCCGGGATTTCAGTATGTATTCTGTAATTTGTGGTTAATAATAAGAACAATAATAGCTAACGTTTGTTAAGCACTCTATGCTAGCACATTACTGAGTTTTGTATGTATTATTTTCTTTAATCTTTTTATTACTCTATGGTAGATACTATTAGAATCTTCATTTAAAAAACACTGAAGAAACAAAGGCTACAGAGATTTTAAGTCATTTCCCCAAGGGTAGCAGCTAGTAAGTAAGCAGACCTGAGACAGTGTAGCTCCATATTGTTATCCACTACTTTATACTGATCAAATACACTTCCCGTGTGTGTGTGTGTGTGTGTGTGTATGATTTGTTAATTTTTTCAGCAAATATTTATCGAGTATCTTAATTACAGTGTGCTGAATGCACTTTAAATGCACTGTATGATGTCTTTAGGAGGAAGGGTGCATAGAGCACAGTAACACAGGAATTTAGGGATAAATGCCTACATGAATGATGTGGTTGAGCACAAAAATCAGAGGAGAAGCTGGAGAAATAAAAGTTGAAATGGTTTCATTAAAAAAAGGGCCTTCTCAAAGAGAGGAAACTTTAGCTAGATTCTGAAGGATAGGGGGAGGGGTGTTAGGAGATGGATAGTAAAAGGACATCTGTGGGGGAAAAGCATGAGTAATGGCATGGAATTGAGAATGAGCTTGGTGAGATCATGTTAGTTATCTCTACCTGTGTAACGTGTTACTCCAAAACTGAGTGGCTTAAAACAATAAAAATTTATTCTCTCACACAATTGCTGTGGGGCAGGAATCCAGAAGAGTTTTAGCTGAACAGTTATGGCTCAGAGTTTCTCGTGAAGTTCAGACAAGATATTGGCTAGTGCTGCAGTCATCTGAAGGCTTGACTGAGGCTGGAGGATATGATTCCAAGGCGGCTCCCTCATGTGCCTGGCAAGTTAGTGCTGGCTGTGGGCAGGAGGCCTTAGTTTCTCATCCCATGGACCCCTCCATTGGGCTGCTTGAGTGTCTTCACAACATAGTAGTTAGCTTCCCCCAGAGTGAATAATTTAAGAAAGGTTGAGGTGGTTGTGATACCTCTTATAACTTAGTCATGCATTGTCACTTCTGCCTTATTCTATTCTATTCTAAACCTAGCCCACACTCAAGGGGAAGGGAATTAGTCTCCACCTTTTAGAGGGAATTGTGTACAAAATATGTGTACATATTTTAAAATCACCACAGTGGTCAGGAGCCCATGGCTTGGTAAAGTTTTAGGGGGGTAATGAAATACTTGCTCTGATACACAGGCAAGGATCCTTATAGAAAACTCTGGATTTCAGGCTAAGAACTTAGGACAATGGAAAGATAGCAGAGTGGCATTTGGGAAGTGGTATTTTTGTGTGATGTCACCCACAGTGAGGTGTGAGATGGAATGGACGCAGCAAGGACAGTTCTAGACTGTCATGGTAGTCCAGGCAGGGGCTGGCCCAGAGTGAGGAGAGATGGGAAAGGAAAACTAGGAGAACTGTTCACAGAAATGACTGGTGCTTGAGGTTTCCAGCCTGAGGGGCTAGATAAATAGAGGTCACAGCAATAGGAAGTTAGGCAGAGTTGCTGTTCACCGGACAGGATATGGAGCTCTGTTTTAAACATGTTGTAGTGGGGTGCCTGGGTGGCTCAGTCGCTAAGCATCTGCCTTCAGCTGCCTTCAGCTCAGGTCATGATCCCAGGATTCTGGGATCAAGCCCCGCATCGGGCTCCCTGCTCTGCGGGAAGCCTGCTTGTCCCTCTCCCACTCCCCCTGCTTGTGTTCCCTCTCTCGCTGTGTCTCTCTCTGTCAAATAAATAAATAAAATCTTAAAAAAAAAAAAATCCAAAAAACATGTTGTGGGTTTTCTGTAGATATTTGGCCATATGGGATTGGATTGATGAAAAATTAGGCTGTAGAGTAACAGTAGACCTGGAATTAGTCAGTTCATACTGGACTGTAAGTTTCTATATCTTCTGTTTCTATCAGCAAAAACAAAACAAAACAAAAAACCCCCAAAACAAAGGCAACAAGCATCAGTGCAGATTTGAGTTAGTGCCACATTAAGGAAGAGGGACTGATTTGAAGAAACCTTGTAGTGTTCAGGTTCAGACATCGTTTTAGAACTGAAACAGCTTTACTTCTGAAAGTGAAATACAGATTTAGCAGTAACAGATGAGATCCTGGAGAAGTAGCATAACCTTGCCAGGTTAGAAGTTCGTATTATTCAACTTCGACCAGAGTTCTCAGAATTCTTTCACTCACTTTTAGAAGATTTCTTATTACTTTACCTTCTTCACTCTTGGGCCTCTTGTTCCTCTCCTCCACCTCCTTAGCAGATAACCTTATCTCCTTCTTTATTGAAATCAGGTTCATACATTAGTTTAATCCCTATGAAATTACTATTTTTTTAAGTAAAAAAGTTGAATATCTGATTCAACTTAATATCCCTCGATTTCCTATTCTTTACCTTAAATCATCTTTTCTAGAGAACTTGATAAAATTTGAAACAGTTTTACCTTGTTTCCCCCTTCAGACTATTGTTCTATTCCTCCCTGTTTTCCAGATTTCCATTCATACCTCAGGTAGCCCACCTGGCTTGCCCTTACCATCCTACTAAATGAAAACACCCTTTTAAATTTGGCAATGCCCCAGGCATCTGTCCAACAGTTTGCTCAAGCTCTCAGTCAACACCAGTGGCTCTTCCCTTTTCTGAAACTGCCATATACCTTCATATTCTTGGTGATCCTTCTATTTCCCTGTTCTTTTTATACATCCCTCTAAAAGTGCTTTATAAAATTTTAGGGAAGAAAGATGGTAAGGAGGAGATATAGTAGTTTTGGGCATGTGCAGGGAAGTTGAGCAGGGCAAATATCAGGAAGAATGTAGGGGTGGAGGTCAAGAGGCCGTGGTTCTAATTCTATATCATCATTGAAAAGCACTTTATATGCCTATAAGTGACCCTTATAAATGTCTCCATTTATATGTATCCCTTTTTCTTTTATTTTAATTGTGAGTAAATTAGGAATTCAGGTTCAACATAGTCCCATACTTGAAAATATAATGCTTTTGTTTTTAGCTTGTTTTAATTCTTTCTTTTTTTGTTTTAGGATGCCAACACATCTTTTTTTTTTTAGCTTAATTCTTAAGGAAAGATATTTCCATAAATATACTACAGTTAAATTTCTTTTAAAGTTTTAATTCAGAACCTTAATTTTGGACCTAAAATAGAATACTTTGTCTTCTTTTTTAAAATGCAAATTAGTATTAAATAGGTATAATTAAATCCTTAATTAGTACTGATTGAGCACATTATAATCTTCATGTGGATTGTATGCTCCTGACTGTGTCATTTTTGAATTTATTAAGCAATGACTCTTTCCTGGATGTATTATCCTTTAAAGCATTTTTCTTTATATACAGTACTTTTTTTTGAAAATGGAATTATCAATTACTTGTTATGGCATGTAGTAGAGAGAACTATCCCTCTTTCAGTGTGGAATATATGATTTGAAGTTACTTGGCTTCAGGAATATATTGCTGTGAATGTATATATCTTGAGACTCAGCATTTTTGCTTGAGTTAACCTTACCTCAGAACTTTTGTTTTACTCACCATCCATTTTGTTTTGGCCTTTACACTACATTTACTTTTTGTTTACTGGGATGATACAATGTGCCAAACTGGTTTTGAAAGTTAACAGCTAAACGTAAACTCTTTAAATCTCACAGTCTAATCCAGAAACTAAATGTCTTTTCCTGATTGCAATTGCAAATATTTTAGCCTGCCTGTTTCCTGAATGTAATTTATTTAGAAACTTTAATTTTGAATTTAGCTTGTTTTTCAAGTACTGTACCTTCATCATGAATTTTTTAAGTTCTTTGTTTCATTTGTTTCAGTGAAGGCAACATCTGAAATTTGAAGGGAAATGTTCCAGAATTAAAGCTTAGCATATGCTAATTTGTGATAGAAGTTCTGTGTATGTTAGTAATGGTGATGACGGTGGTGATGGTGATGGCTGATTATAGTAGCAGCCACTTCCTAATTTTTAGAACTGTTACAAAATTCTCTCTCCAAAGGAATCTTAAGTCACTTTAACAAAACAAACATATGCTATAGCTTCTGGCAAAAATAATTTTTAAGTGTCTGGCCGAGTGCCCTGCAGATGATAAATTTGCCATAAATATTAAGCATTTAGCTAACAGAAGGGTGTTGCAATTATTGGTTGAGATGTACTGTTCTTAGTTTTCCATTGGTGTTACAAAGGAACAAAATTACATTCGTCGAGGAGGTGTAAGTATTCCTGTTTGAGTAAAGTACCCAAGAACTGTTAGGAAGAAAAATAAAACTAATGTTGAATTCAATGAGCATTTATTATTATTTATTTATTTTTTTTAAGATTTTACAGCATGAGAGGGGAGAGGGTCAGAGGGAGAAGCAGGCTCCCCGCTGAGCCGGGAGCCCGATGTGGGACTCCATCCCAGGACCCTGGGATCATGACCTGAGCCGAAGGCAGACGCTTAACCATCTGAGCCACCCAGGCGCCCAATGAGCATTTATTATTTTCCAGAATTAGAAATTAGTAGATATCTGTTCTTATCTTCATAGTTGTCTAGTATTATCATAATCATTTTAGCCGATAATTATCAGCTGTTAGCTCTTGCCATGTTTAGGCACTTCTAAATGTCTTTGTGGTTTAACCTCATTGGCCTTGAAATAAGAATTCCTGCATTTGAATCCTGGCCATATTACTTATTAATTGTGTGATCTTGGGCAAGTTGCTTAACTTTTTGGAGTCTCAATTTTTGTGTCTTTAAAATGGGTGAATGAATTGATAGGACTTTCCTCAAACGGTTGGTATGAGAACTAAATGAAGTTGTCATCATCTTCGTCATCATCCTCCTCCTCATCAGCAGCTGACATTATTGAACCTTTTCTACATGTCAGACAGATACTATACATACATAGCATTACACCTGCATTACAAATGAGGAAAGTGAGCCTCAGAATTTAAGTGACTTTCCAAATCACTTGGACTTGTGTCAGCTGCACATAGCAGAAAACCTGACAGCCTGTGGCTTAAACATATAGAGACTTACTTTTCTTGTTTAAGAATTCTGGATGTTGATGGCTTTGGAGGTTGCTTCAGCGACTTGAACACATCAGCACCGCACGGGCTCCACACTTCCTGAATCATGGGTGCAGTAAGGCTGCTGGATAACAGATCTGTATTCAAGAGAAGGAAGAGAATGGGGTGGGCCTGTTAGCTTCTCTTTTTTATCAGGAAAACAAAAGCTGTTTTAGAAATCTCTTCCAGACTTCAGCCAACCTTTCTTTGATCAGACCTGTATAAGTTGGCCCCTCCCTAGCTGCAGGGAAAGCTCTGAAAACAAGCATTTAATCTTTTCATAGTGTAGTGCTGCCGGGGAGAAGGGGGAAGTAACTCTCCTGTTACCTAAGCCCGTGGGCTCGGCTCCTTTGCCTGAGCTCCAGCTGTTGAGTGGCAGAACTGAGCTACAGATCTAGTTATACTGCACTTCAGAGGCCTGTTTCTCCAATTCTGCCCCTCAGAAAAAATCAAGACACCCACATTGCAAACATTTTGAATAAACATTATCCAACATCTATATAGGTACGGTTCTTCTTCTTAAAATTTTGTATTTTTCAGAATAAAAAATATTTACCTCTTTAGGCTGGCTGAATTTTGAAGTTATAGGTTATGTGTCTCTCCCTATCTTCAAATAAAAATATAAAACAAAATAAAAATTAGTGACTGAATGCTTTGTATATTAGAAATAACTACTAAGATATGTTTGTTTTGGGGGATTTCTGATAACATTTTTCAACTTTCTATAGTAAAAAGAAAAGCCATAATACATAATTAAAGTAATAAGTTTTTGCCTCTTTCCGTTCTAATTATTACGTTTTAACTCATGGCAAATGAGTTTGTTCTATGCTCATTTCCTAAGGGGTGGTTATCCACTGATTTCATTTTCTGGAAAATAAAATTATGTCACAATTCTTGGAAACTACATATTTATTTATTTTTTTTGTTTTGTTTTTTTCAGAGATGGGGGTGGGGTGAAGAGTGGGTGAAATTAAGGACATAATTCAAATTCTCTTTTCAGTCCTCAGAGACATAACCATTGCTTACTCTTTTATTTTGTCTTGTTTATATTTGAGGTAAATTACACTGAATTTTGTAGAGGAAAAAGGGATAAGATAGAGTACCATTTTGAGCTAGGCAACATTATATCTACATTTTGTAGGCAAGAGGACTGAGGCCTAGAGAAGTATGAAACTTAGGTAGAGTCAATAAGCAGGTACACAGCAGAGTTTGGATTGGAGCCGGACCTGTTCCACGGCTCATTGTGAGCCTGAAATCTTCAACAGTCTCCACTTAAGACAGATCTTTCTGTTTCTTTTAAAATGTTTAAATGACATGTTTATCAAATGCAGTATATCTCTACGTATCACTTTTTACATTTCAACAACTTTTTGTTGCAATAATCTTTTGTAAAATAATTAAGAAACGTAGTTAACTGTAAGTCATAGTTTATCTTAGGCCACAATTTTCTGATTTTTTTCCTACCAAATCATTTTACCAGAGATGTTATCAAGTAATATTTATCTAAGTTAAGCTAAATTCAGCCATATCATTGTCAACCATGAACTGTCATTGACTAATAAAACAGATGGACTGTTACTTGTTTGACCTTTCTAGTCTGAATTTAAAAATATGTCTTTTTAACTAATGGCATGGTGATATGTCTATCTACAGTTCGGTGTGTAGAGCTCTATTTTCAGGTTCATTTTTTTAATTGGATAATTAACCAAGCAAAATATTTTAGTTGCATTTTTATAAGAAAAAGGCAAGTTTAAAGAAGTATTTATACATTTATCATTGTAAATACCATTAAATACAAATACTGTATTCTTTTACATTAAAATTTTGTCTTACTGAAAAATGCATTAGTTTTAATTTATGCAAGTTTTTGTTCTAATTTTACTGTATGCTGTTTTGTTTATTACAAAGATACACTATTGACCAAACCAAACCCAATTAATTCTATTGGTTTCTTCATTTTATTTTTAAGATTTTATTTTTAAGCAATCTCTACACCAAACATGGGGCTTGAACTCACAACCCCAAGATCAAGAGTCTCACACTCCACCAACTGAGCCAGCCAGGCACCCCCAGTTTCTTAATTTTAGATTGAAACTTTAATTCACTTACTTATTCTATATATTAATCAATACAGTGTCAAAGCTAATATTCTTCAGTGATCAAGTCAAATTGCTAAAATTATATTATGTTGGTATTTCTGTTATTAATTTTTTTCTTTTTGCTTCAACTTGTAAAAGTAACACAGTCTCATTAAGAAAAAAACACACACACACAAAAAACCAATCAAAAATCTGTGGGAAATCCCCTAAGTAAGATGATTTTAAAATTTCATAGGCCTAGTTTTGTATGTGTGGTGATGGATGTTAACTAGACTTATTGTGATGATCATTTTGCAATATATAAATATTGAATCATTATGTTGTGCACCTGAAACTAATACGTTATATTTCAATTATCTCAATTAAAACAATACTGAAACTCTAAAACAAAAACCTTCATAGGTCCACCAATCCTTCCAGTCATTTCATGTAGATGTGGATTTTTGTTTTGTTTGTATATGGTTTTAATCATACTCTCTTATAGAATTTTGAATCATGAGTTCCTCAATTTTATAGCCTGGCATTTTTCACTGGAAAGGATGCTTTTGTATCTCACTGAATATAAGACAATTTCTTTAAGTGTTTGTTTATTAAATATTTAGGTTGTTTCTTCTCTTTTTATCTCTTATAAGTGACACAGCTATGGACAACTTCATGGATAAGATTTCTAGGATTATCTTTTTGTAAAAGATTAAGTGGAATAACTGTGATTAAAGGTTATTGATATTTTTCAGTCTTATGTAAACAGATTGAACACTTTATATGTTTATTAATAGTAATTTTTTTAATTGTCAGTTTCTTTACTTAGGTTATTTGTTGGGATTATAGTGTCTTCCTGATAAATGTACATGAGCTTGATTTTTTTTTTTTTAAGATTTTATTTATTTGTTTATTTGAGAGAGGGAGCAGAGGGAGAGGGAGAAGGGGAAAGAATATCAAGCAGACTTATTGCTGAGCATGGAGCCAACTCAGGACTCAGTCTCACAACTCTGAGATTGTGATCTGAGCCCAAATCAAGAGTCAGCAGCTTAACAGACTGAGCCACCCAGGCACCCCTCATCTTTTTATTTTAAAAATACTGTTTATTATAGAAGTAATTGACACTTCTTGCAAAATACAAATTAAGATAAACTAATGGAAGAAAACAAAGATCACCTTGTGAAAACATTTTAATATCTACGTAAAAAAGTTCATAAAAGATCTTATTTTTTTTTTAAAAGATTATTTATTTATTTGAGACAGAGAGACACACACGGCAAGAGAGGGAACACAAGCAGGGGGAGTGGGAGAGGGAGACGCAGGCTTCCCGCGGAGCAGGGAGTCCGATGCGGGGCTCGATCCCAGGACCCCAGGATCATGACCTGAGCCGAAGGCAGATGCTTAACGACTGAGCCACCCAGGCATCCCGAAAAATCTTAGTTTTGAATACCGTTTTATAACTACTTTCCCCCAATAGATCTGTAAATATGTCCTAAAATTGTTAAAGACTACATAGGTTTCCATTACTATAAATTATTTAACTAGTCCCCTATCTATATATATTGATGTTGTTTTCAGTTTTTACTGTTTTCATGAATAATACTTCAGTGACAATTCTGTTCATAAACCTTGGTATCATTATCTGATTTTTTTTTTATTAAATTCTTTGGAATAGAGAGCTAGACAGGAAATACCTTATTTAAAAATCTATGCATATTTCCAATTTGCCATGAAGTAACTATTTCTCTTTTTAATACTAGGTGCTATTTTATTTTATTTTATTTTTTTTTTTTTTTTAAGATTTTATTTATTTTATTTGAGACAGAGAGAATGAGAGACAGAGAGCATGAGAGGGAGGAGGGTCAGAGGGAGAAGCAGACTCCCTGCCGAGCAGGGAGCCTGATGCGGGACTCGATCCTGGGACTCCAGGATCATGACCTGAGCCGAAGGCAGTCGCTTAACCAACTGAGCCACCCAGGCGCCCCGGTGCTATTTTATTTTTTATGTTTGTCAGTCTAATAGACAAAAATATTATATCATTGTTTTAATTTGCATTTTTGAGGCAATGATGAACGTCTTGCCATTTTTTAATTCTGAAGTGAATTTTATATTCTGGTTTTATTAGCTCGTTCCAGTTGCTCATTAACCTTTTGGATTTATCACTTTATTAATTTATACCCCTTTTTGTAATGATTGAAATTATTTACTTTCAGTTTATTGTTGGTTACTTTGGCCATACAAAGTTTTTCTTTTATATAATTCATTTTATGTATTTTTTTTCCTTTTACAGTTTCTAGTTTGGTTGTCATACTTAGTCCATTGCCTCCATGGGAATATTGGCATGTTTCCTTCTAGTATTTTATAGTTTTATATTGCAGTTTTAACTTATTTTAAACTATTTGAAATTTATTTTGTAGTAAGTCATCTACCACCCCCAGCCCATCACAATAATTGCAAATATTCACTGAACTCTTATTACCTTCTTTCATTGTTCCTAAGATACATATTTCTTTGCATGTTAATCTCTTGTCTCCTTGAAGTCACTGTTTGGCCAGGTGACACTTGTGACATAGATGTCATTGCCTGCCAGTATGCAAAGTTAGTCTTGACTATATTACATGTTTCTCCCTGCTACCCAAATGCAGATTGTTTCTTTGAAACCTATTGTAAGCTAAGATGGCATCAAGTGAGGAAGCAATTACCATTTCATAAAACTGAAAATCTTCAGGTTTCTTTTTTTTTTTTTTTTTTAAGATTTCATTAATTCATTTGAGAGAGAGGGAGAGCATGAGCAGGGGGAGGGGCAGAGGGAGAAGCAGACTCCCCGCTGAGCAGGGAGCCCGATGCTGGACTTGATCCCAGGACTCCAGGATCATGACCTGAGCAGAAGGCAGACGCTTAATCGACCGAGTCACCCAGGTGCCCCTAAAATCTTCAGATTTCTTTTAGTTACTGAAAGCAGGTACTAATGTAGGTCTTTGGTAAAAGTGAAATGGTGTAAGGCAAATTTTTGCATAGTGTAGTGGGGGGAAACCTTTTATCATTTTGTTTTGTTTTGGTCTTTTTTTTGAGATACTGTCCTTGATAAACTATATCACATGTATTGGGTCATTCTTTGCTTTGTTGTTGTTGTTATTGTTGTTTTTAGTAAAATAGATTGGGAAATATTAGAATGCACTATACAGAGCAAAACTATTGCTTTTGGGAAACTTAGTTGTGTGAATATGTGTGTGGAAAGGGATCTCTGTGAGGGAGCTGGGTTATGATACAAACTGTTTCTTACTTGGGTAGCCACTGTTGTTCAGAGATTGTAATGGTGAGGCCAGAGGCAATTATGGAAGATTGTAACCACTGCTGACAAGAAAGGACAAAATGGCTGGTGCTGGAATGTGATGAAAGTTCAGATTTCTATGTACCAGCTCCCTGTATCTTCTGAGGATCTTCACCCTCTCTTTCTGCTCTGTCACCCTTCCTCTTCGCCATTCATCTGCCTGCTGCCGTTACCAAAGTTCTAGTCTGTGCTTGGCAGAAACACCGATGGGGGTTAGTGATGCTTGACCAAAGTATCCTCCAATCTCTGCTTCATACTTAGTACTCCTAGACGCTAACTTGCCCTAGCCTTCCTGAAGCACACCCAGTAGATAGAAGCAAAGCCCCTTACTGTCCAGAATATATAGTTTACAGCATAGTTTATAAAGTTGTTGTTCCCAAATGGCTTACCACAAATCCATTGGGACAATAACTCTTTATTATCTTTACAAAATAGTTGTAGAAGCTAGCTTTCATTTTCTTTTCCAAATCAGCATATTGCATTTACTTTGCACTGTTGAGCACCCATCAATTTTCCCTCTTAAATACAGTTTTTTTCTTCTAATGAATGAAAGTATGTAGATATTACCTAATTAGATAAATTCTAATTTAGTTTTGAGAAAATTCAATCTGTTCTATTTTATTCATGTTTAAGATTTTCCAATATTTTAGAATGTTTGCCATATATCTGTAGCCCATGTATAACATTTTCATATGACTTAAATAATAAAGGGAATATTTACTACATGGTAACCCTTTTAAAGCTATCTTTCTGTCTGAACTCTGCATCTGAATTTCATGTACTAATAGTGTGTGGTTTTTAAAAAAACATTTATTTTTTCTTCAGTTGCCTATTAGCAGAAAACAAGGAGTTTGTATTTATGATCTGATTGATTGTTATGATTTTTTTAAAGATTTTATTTTAAGTGATCTCTACACCCAATGTGAGGCTCAAACTTAACAACCCCTACATGAAGTGTTGCATGCTCTACTGACTGAGCCAGCCAGGCGCCCCTGTTGTGGTTTTAAAACAAGAACTTTTTGAATGGTGGGAATGTAAAATGGTTCAGCCACTGTGGAAAATAGATTGGCAATTCCTTAAATACTTAGAGTTACCATATGACCTGGCAATTCCACTCCTAAGTATATAACAAAAGAAACAAAACAAGGCTATTCATAATAGACAAAAGGTGGAAACAACCCAAATATCTACCAACTGATGAACTGATATATATGTATGGGTCCATAAAAGGGAATATTATTCAGTCATAAAAAGTAATGAAGTACTGATACATCACGATATAACATGGCTGAACGGTGAAAACATTATGCCAAGTGAAAGAAGCCAGTCACAAAAGATCACATATTGCATGATTCCATGTATATGAAATGTCCCAGCATAGGCTAATTTTTAGAGGCAGAAAGTAGACTAGTTGGTTGCTTAGGGGTGGGAGGATGAGGAGAGGGACTTAAGGGAGTGATGACTAAGAGGTACCGACTTTCTTTTTGGAGCAATGAAAATGTTAAAAATTTCACTGTGATATGGATGCACAGCTCTTTAGTGAGTGTACTTAAAGGCACTGAAGTGCTTACTTCAAGTGGGTGAATTTTATGGTATGTGAATTATATTTTAATTTTTAAAAGACTTTTGGGGGTGCCCGGCTGGCTCAGTTGGTAGAACATGTAACTGTTGATCTCAGGGTCTGAGTTCAATCAAGCCCCACTTAGGTGTAGAGATTACTTAAAAAAACAAAACAAAACTGGAAGTAAAAGAAGAACTTTTCTGTACAAGAATGGCAACATCAGGGAGTCAAAAGACACAGTTTCTTTGTTCTGCTTTGTGAACTTGAGCAAGTCATGTACCCTCTGTGGTTCTCATCCTGTTTTCTTGTTGATTTTTAGAGCCTTCCCAATTCTAAAAGCTCTGATTTTAATTTGGGGGGAAATGATCTGATTATAGCTGTCAACAAATACGCACTTACACACACTGATTGCTCTTATTCAGTGGTTTCCCAAATTGCAGGCATGCTGGTTTAGTAGGACTAATCCTGCTGTCCTCCTCTCCCTTATCATGGCTTCTAAAGGAAAGTCCATTGTTTGTTTATATTAAAGGCAGCGTTTTCCCAACATTACTATACAGTGCAGTTTACCTCATTTTTTCGCCCAAACAATACATGTGGTGCCACTGAGTCTACTGTGTAATAGCTTTAGTTACTTCTTCATAAAACATGCTAAGAGTAGCCCTTGTCACTCGGATGTTAGTCAGAGTATCCCAGCAAATAACCAGACTTTATTTATAGCAATGTATGTTTTGGATTTATAACATTTTATCTGTTATAGACATAGTATATTATTTGCTTGGTTACTTTATAATTGTGATAGTTTCATGCCACCCACTATAGGTTGTTCTGCAGTGGTTATTCTAACCACAAATTAAGGAGTTATTTTTCTGTGGTGCAGTTATACACAAGAATTATATTGCAAGAGTTGCTGGAGCCCAAGTTCTGTAAACAATTTTTTTGGAAGAAGTCTTTGTCTAAGAGACTGACTAGATTGTTGGTACTCAAACATTAAAGGGCAGGCTTTAGAGGGGCAAGCACAATGTGTCAGTGATAACTTTGTTGAACGTTGTACTGTAAAATGTCAGAGGAGGAATTTGCCAAGTGTTCTTAGTGTTGGTATATGGCTGCAGCCTTTTCAATAGGACAGATTTGGGGAATTTTCCTACACCTAGAACTTATGTTTTTGCTCTTTGAGGTAATAGGCCCACTTGAGAGTGCATTGAGGCACATTGTCTGTCTAGGAAGATTTATAAATGTATGTCCATGCATACGTTTTGCATTTAGTATTAGGGGATTCACAGATTCCCCCAGCACACCCATTAACAGTTAGGGACCCATGAACCTACGTTAAAACCCATGATCTGGAGGTCTGGGAACAAGATAGGTTTTCTCTCCTGGAGTCACTAATGGTGACTTACGGCAGTGTATAAGATGCAAAATGTTGCTGGGCTTGTTGGAAGATAGCGGTTGTTCCCATGATAAGCAGCATAGGAATGCCTCACACATGCCTGGCTCTTTTGTTTACTGCTGTATCCAAGCATGTGTAATAGTAGGTGCTCCATAAATATTTATTGAAGGAATGAATGGGTTCTGCATAAGAGCTAATTTCACTCTATTTTGTTTCTTCCCTTTCTTAACTGGTATTTTAGAGGCAGAATAAGAAAAATAGATAGGAATGCATCTAGTAATGATGTAACATTACAGAAGATGCTCATTTTGCATCTGAGCACAAAATTAGCTTTCCTGATTGCTTCTTACCTTGCACAACTGTAATTTGTTTTTCTTTGTAGACAACCAAATTTTTCTATCATTCTGTGCTTTCCATGTCAAGTATTACTTTGGTAATTAAAGAAAAAGCAGGCTTCATAAATAGTTTTTGTAGTCTTTCTTGTTATTTTGAAAATTACAGGATTTCTTGAAATATGTTTTTGGCTAAAAGTTTGGTTTTTGGAAATTTTGTTCTGTAAGATTTCGTTCCAGATCTTTCAGTTCTTTTTCTATACATTTAGAAAATAATGGCCCAAAGCTAGGGTCAATATTTCCTTTCTTTTTTGAAATTCAAATAGATATCTAAGATTCCCAAGTTGTTTCGGCTTCCCTAGTGAATGACTTCAAAAGATTTCCCATATAAAGAACTTTTTTTTTCTTAAATAGGTTTAGTACATCATCCTTAGTCACCTTATGAGAAGTAAATGAAAAGAAGTTATATTGAAACTTATATATAAATTACTTTTTTTCTTTTAGTTTTGTACCACAACCAAGAAAAAAAATTCTTAAATTGATTGGCTTAATATAAAAGCCTGGTTCATAGTCTAAGAAATAGGAATAAGTTTTAAACAGGAAGCTAATATTTAATGACCAATTGCTACAATCCAGGCAACTGCTTTACATGAATTAACTCATTAACCCTCATAGTTATGTTGGACACACACTGTTTTTATTCCTGTTTCACAGTGAGGGCAACTGAAGGCACACAGAGGTTGAATAACTTGTCTCGGGCCACATGTTTCTCACTTGCTCATTAGTAATTTGCAGAGCCTGGATTCAGACATTCGCAGTCTGGTTGTAGAGCCTGTACCCTTAACCATCACACTAGACTACCTCTTAACCCCAATAATCAAGAATGAATAAATGTTAGAGGTAGTCAAGGAAGGCTTCACAGAGGAGGTCACATTTGAGCTGATTCCTGAAAAATGAGTGGTAGAAGTTCCCAAAGGAGAGAAGAGGAGAAGGCGGCAGATGTATGGATAGCTGGCAGTGTGAAAGGGTTGTATTTTGAGAGAAAGGCCAGGAAGGGAGAATTGCAAGGGATGAGAAGAGAAGGGGATAGGTTGGAATCAGATTGTGAATTGACTTTTGTTCTATTCGGGGGCTGGACTTTATATTATAGAGCAGTTCCATGACGCAAATCCAGAGATTGATGCGGGGCTGGTTACCTCAGAACCAAGTGGGGAGTTCATTAAAAAGGCAAATTCCTAAGCCCCATTCTAGGAGACTCTGATTCAGAAAGTTTAGGATGAGGACTAGGAATCTGGGTGGCTCTGATGGATAGGCATGCTTAGGAGCTCTGCTATAGGCTGTGAGGAACCAGGAGAGACTTATAAATAGGGGCGTGACAAGGACAGGATTTTGCTTTAAAATGGAAATTATCCAAGCTAATAAAATACGTATTGGAGATTTAGAAGCAGGAAGATCAATTAGGAAGCTATACTAAAAATTCAGAAAAGATAATAAGATCTTGAATTAAGATTATGGTATTGATAAAATTGAGGGGACTGATTAAGAGGATGTTTCAGAGAAAGAAGTGATAGTGAAGCAGGAAGGAGATGGAAAAGAGAGGAAGGATAATGTTAGGATTTATAGGCTGAGCAAATGGGTGGATAGTCATTCTTTACCTGAGAGATGAGCAAAATCATTTTGCCATACTAACTTTTGCTCATTTAAATCTGCACAGTCATGATATTGTAGATAATATGTACCAAATTATATGAATTGAGACGAAAGCACAATGTTTAGTATAGGAAATAAAAACTCAGGATAGTAGTAAAGGCTGCAGGGAGAAGAGGCTTAGCAGTTCTTTCAGAAGCTCTCTGTCCTAGCCAAATGTAGAGAAAGTAGAGAGGAAGAATTGGCAGCATCTTGGGGGTATAGCACCTGTTTCTTGCTCATGCTGAGTGCCTTTTGCAGTTGCCAGTATGTAACAGCACCTTTAGCTACCTCCTGCCCACCCAAGCAGTGGTCTTTGAGCAGCCATGTTGAAACCATGTGGCCTTTTCCATCTGATTTAGGCCAGAGTAGGTATCCCAGGCTGGAACCAATCCAAGTTTCTTCCTCTGGAGTTTGGAGTTTAGAATTGACAACAAGAGAAAGATAATTAGTCTCTTCACATGTGGGGCTTTACTATGTAAAATCAAGGGCTTTGAGCAGCCGTACTATATGCCATGCAGACTGGAGAACAGAGAAAGCTGATTCAAAGAAAGAATTATGCAGACATGTGGAGCAAAGAGAGGTGAGAATCAGGAGAGAGAGTGATCACTGTCCACGTCTCTCATGGCTTCTCAGTTTCTGGGCCCAGCCCTTGTTGAATCTGCTTTAGGATTTCTTAAGGCACTCATGTATGAAGATCAGGCCTTCCTTCATATTATTAGCCCAGTTTAAGTGTTTGGATTGAACATTATCAGAATGAGCACTTTAGAGTGGGAAATGCATTGGTATGCATTCCAACACAATTTTTTTAATTCAGGTACATATCTGGTATGTCTCTAAAACTTAATTCAGCATTCTGAATTTTACTGTTCTTTTCCTTCTTTTTTAAAAATTAAAAAAATTTTTTTATTTTAGGGGGTGGGCAGAGGGAGAGAGAGAGAGAGAGGATCTTAAGCAGTCTCCATGCCCATCACAGAGCCTGACGAGTAGCTCGGTCTCAGGACCCTGAGATGATGACCTGAGCTGAAATCAAGAGTAGGACGCTTAATCGACTGAGCCACCCAGGCACCCCTGTTCTTTTCCTTCTTATTTTCAAATGATTCTTGCCAAGTATTGTAGCCAGTTTGTGAATATAGAGAAATTGGAACTTACTCAGTGTCTTAGTCCATTGGGACTACTCTGACAAAAATACCACAGACTGGGTGGCTTAAATAAAACATTTATTTCTCACAGTTCTGGAGGCAGGGAAGTCCCGTGATCTAAGTGCTAGCAGATTTGGTATCTAGTGAGGGCCCGCTTCCTGGTTCAGAGATGGCTGTCTTTTGCTGTATTCTCACATGGCTGAAGGGGCAAGGGAGCTCTTTGGGGTTTCTTTTATAAGGTCAGTAATCTCCTTCTTGAGGTTCTACACTATAACCTAATCACCTCCCAAAGGCCCCACCTCCTATTGCCATCCTAACCTTTGGGCGTTAGGATTTAACATATAAATTTTGAAGGGATAACATTCAGTCTGTAGCATTCAGGAATCAAGATAGCTTTTAAATGCATCTGTGTAATTGCTCAGCAATATTTAGAAAAGAGTATGTACACTGGAGTAAAAAAATCATAAATGCATACCTTCAAGATAGAAAATTTTAAGATGCCAAACTTAAACAAATTATACTTTGGGAGAGCCTAGTTGAAGAAGGTTCTTTAAAAAAAAAAAAAAAAGATTATTTATTTGAGAGAGAGAGCATAAGCTGGAGGAGTGCAGGGGGAGAGGGAGAAGCAGACTCCCTGCTCAGCAGGCAGCCCGTCCAGGCTGGTCCTGGGATCATGACCTGAGCCGAAGGCAGACGCTTCGCCAGGCGCCCCGAGGAAGTTTCTTAATAAATAGAAAGTGAGATAGAGTAGAGCATTGAACATTATATCAAAAACTAATGATGTACTATATGTTGGTGAATTGAATTTAAATTAAAAAAAAAAGAATAGAATTTATTATAATGAAAAAATAATTGGTCACATTTTTATACATAGCATACATGATTATACTGTGCTAACCAAGTATTCTTTTTAGACAATAAGAGAACTAAAGCCAAACTGCAGGCTATTAAATAAGTCACAAGAATTCAAAGTACTCTGCTAGTGTGTATTAGGCTATTACATATTAGGCTATTACATATTAGGCTATTACATTTGAGCTACTTTGCTAAGTTACGTATTTTTCATGTACTTTTTCATGCTATTTTCTAAATTCCATTATTTCTTCTTTGACTCATAGGTGATAGAGAAACAGATATAAAATTTCCAAACAAGTGAGGTTTTTTTATTATTAATTTTTAGCATCATTATACTGTGATCACAGGAGGTAACACCAATTTTTGAAATTTGTTAAAACTTCTTTTTTAAGTTGTGTCTGGTCAATTTCTGTAACTTATTCCATTTACAAAACAATTTTGATGGTGGGTTTGTCTTGTCTTTCAATTTTCACTGTTTGTAATGAGGCTGTCTCACCACTTTCATACAAGTTTAGGATTTTCCTATCTTCTGGGGAATTTTCTCCAGTGACCCTTTGTACCAAAGAAATGTTGAAAGAAGCTCACGTTTTATGAAACCTGACTTCAAGTCGTCTGTTTATTCTTTGAGTTCCAGCTCTCTTTTCGTTTTCTGCCTTTCTATAATCAATTCTAAATTACCGACTCAATGATACAATTAAAGAAAATGTTTTTTGGTATATAAACCACTATGTTTATTTCTTTTTAGCAGAAGCTTTGGTCAGTTTACTTGATGTAACATACTGCTAGGTATGGAAGTCCGTTACCTTTATTTGTAATTTAATTGTAATGGAGACCATTCACGAATATTTGTATATGTTTATAGGTTTCGATTTTAAGAATATATTAAATCAGAGCCCCATGGAATGAACTTTTAAATAAGCGCAAAATTTTACTTCAACTTCTAACATGGTTCTTGCTTGGTATTGATGTTCCATTGACCAATACCATGAGAGATTTAAACATGGGGAGGCATTCTAAAAGTTATTGGAACGGGGACTTTTTTTTTTTCTTTTAAGTAATCACTTATATGCTTAAAGCATCTATCCTCAAGGTAATTTTTTTTCATTAATTAACTTCTTTGTATTCTCAGAATCACGCAGATATAATTAACATATAAGATTAAATTCATAAGCATGAAACTAATTATGGTTGTGTGGTGATAAAGAATTATGAAAGCAATTAAACAAAGCATTTTACTTTTGACTCCTATTAGCCTGGCTGTGGTCAGCAACTGCCTGTTCTTTAGAAGTGATAAAAGGATATACCTTAAGCATATTCTAATTCACAGCACATTATTTATGAGGCTGTTGTGGATATATGGCTTGACTCTATGCCAGAACCTTCTAAGAAAGTGAGTTCTTTGCTAACTGTAAGAATGATAGTACTACCTAGCAAGTTGTTAGAGCTGCTCTCATAAGAATATTAATGAGACAGTGTAGTGTAGTGTTTATGAACACAAGATCAGAAGTCAAATTGCCTGGGTTTGCTTATTTAACAGTGTAATCTTAAGTGAGTTGCTCAATGCCGTGTCTTTCAGTTTTGTCACTGTAAAAATAATAGTGCCTTACGTAAATCACTTAGAAGAATATCTTGCCCCTGGAACAGCAAGCAACTGTTTGCACTTGTTTTCTCCTCTTATAATAGTCATTGGGCTGTACACTGATGTAGATTTGGGGGAAAATTCCAATCATCTACATTTTTAGGAGTTTTAATATTAATAGGTTTGTCCTATATGTTTTACGTGTGTAGCATCCATAAAGCTTGAATTTATCTGTTTACTAGAGACAACTAAAAACAACCTCTGGGTAAAGGAGACAATGTCAGGGACTCAAGGATCAGTGATCTCAGTCATTTGGTAAGACTTTCCATGG
>NC_138372.1:122202821-122220588 GCF_054177405.1 Leptonychotes weddellii | reverse complement strand
CGCCTGGGTGGCTCAGTTGGTTAAGCGACTGCCTTCGGCTCAGGTCATGATCCTGGAGTCCCTGGATCGAGTCCCGCATCGGGCTCCCTGCTCGGCAGGGAGTCTGCTTCTCCCTCTCCCACTCCCTGTTTGTGTTCCCTCTCTCGCTGTGTCTTTCTCTGTCAAATAAATAAATAAAATCTTTAAAAAAAAAAAAAAAGACTTTCCATGGAGAGTCATGAATATAGCAGTTACCTCACTATGGGAGTGGTGTTGGTGTTTGCAGTGTTAGCAGCACTTGTGAAATTGTTGCAGTAGTGCTAAAGCAGTCGGGGCTCATGCTCACTGTAGGCAAATATTTATCAAACGTTTACATGGTACCAGGTCCTCTTCTAGGTATCTTGCATGTGTTAACTTACTTCCTCTTCACAGCAACTAGTGAAATGGGTCCTGTTATCATCTCAATAATTATTTTTTAAGTAAAGAAATGGGTGGACATCCCATTTTACAGATACAGATATTAAGATATCAAGGGGTAATAGAAAGTCACAAAGCAGTAATTGGCAGAACTAGAATTTGAACACACTCTAATTCCAAAGCATGTCCCCTTAAATGCAGATGCAGTTCTGCCAACATGTTTGGGCTTAGGGCAGTGACATTTCACTCAGCACTGGAGCTTGTCCCTTGCTCTAGCTAGCTAGGTTTTCTTGGCCAGTATCAAGCAGACCAGTCTTAAACCTATGGAAGCTGTCTGTTCATGGTCTCCACTGAATTGTCTTAAAATTCTGTTTTATCCCGGGGTTCGGTTCTCTGTTGTTATACCCCCATTACCTTGGGAAGTAGGCATAAAGAGAGCTGTGTATCTACTTGGGACAATATGGTATTTATATATACAAGGAGTGAAATGCCACTGCCAGTCTTGCTAGTGCTGTGGACACCCTGCCTGGATCTCGCCTTTTCACCTGCTTTCTGGCCCTGTTACAGTGGTCTCTGTTAACAGAGTCCTGATCTGTATTACTTGAGCTCCTTACTTTAACCCAGTCCTGATGTCTCCTTGCACTTAATGAAGCCTTTGAAAGATAAAAACGACAGAAAAGAAAAAGCCAAACAATAATTCAATCGATAGCTATATTAGTATCAGATTAATGATGACTATTCTAGACACTCTAAATAATGCCTTCCTTGTATTTTAACTCAGAAATCACTTTACTCATGGAAGCTGGGATAGGAGGAGTTTTATCTAGTGACTTTCCAGTTCTCACTTGACCTGTCATGTGCATATGGATACAAGTGCTGGCCACAGGGAAGAGTGTGGAGCATTCTTCCGCCTTCACTTCCTCGGCTCTTTAGCCCCCATTGAGCTGTGAACAGTGGCGGAGGACAAAAGCTGTATACACTGTACAAACAGAGCACCAAAGCAGCAGTACACTGAGTCATTCTTCGCTCTGTGTGAGAACTGAGGGGGACTCTATTCATTTCCTTTGTGCTGGTGTCTGTCAACAGCGCTGTTTGAGGCAAGGCCTATTGTGCTGGCCAGTGTTTCGTATTGACCTAAGTCTGTGCTTGCTATGTTCCCAGGGTCGAAGTTGCGAGTGAGAGAATGTTTGAAAAGGGGTAATCATAGGCTAAATGCATTTTGCTGCATTGTCATCTGACCTGTTAAATCTAAACTGTGGTCTACGGTAATGCAAACAGGTAATTATATAGTCACAGCTGCAGCTACTGACATCTGGTTACCGCCCCATAGGAAAGAAATATGCGTGGTTTTTTGGTCCTGTGCCTAGGTTCTTAGATGCTGGACATTAATGATTTTTAACTGAAGATAGATCATGGATTAGGAGGACTAGAAGATCAACAAGGTGATCCTTTAAAATAGCCTCTGCCACAGCTGTTGGCATCTGTTTTCCTTTGATAACACAGTGCTTTCCCATGACTCCAGATTGGGTCATCTTCGTTCAGTTTTAGTTTTTAAGGAGTGTAAGTAAAGATAATTTTTATGTCTCCATCCTGTACGATCTCATCATCATACTAAGTCACTTTGAAAAGTTTGCCTCTCATAACTTCATTTTGCTTGCTCACCTACTGATTTTACCCATTGTGTTTCATTGCTCTGCTCCCCCAGCCTGGGATGGTATTTGCAAGAGATCCATGGTTCCCAGTCATGACAAGTACACTGGAGTGAGTTGAGCCTTATGGCTAGTGATTATGCTAATAAAGCCTATCCTTTCTAGTTTCAGTATTCTAATTTTTTTTTTTTTTAAGATTTTATTTATTTATTTGACAGAGACACAGTGAGAGAGGGAACACAAGCAGGGGGAGTGGGAGAGGGAGAAGCAGGCTTCCCGCGGAGCAGAGAGCCTGATATGGGGCTTGATCCCAGGACTCTGGGATCATGACCTGAGCCGAAGGCAGACGCTTAACGACTGAGCCACCCAGGCGCCCCTAGTTTCAGTATTCTAAAGAGCAAAAGTTAGGAATAAATCAGTCCTGGAGAAGCACTACTTTTCTATTAGTAGAAGAACAAAATGTTTAGAAATATGTTCCCATCAGCCATGAAAATCCATTTACCACTAGAGCACGCTATTCATATATTTTCGTTCACCTCCACCCTTTGTTTTAAAAAAATTTATTAAAATCCTGGTAGGTGATAGAGTCTGTGCTAGGTATTGGGTGCAGTTTAAAAATAAAGTCTGTTGCCTTAGTTTTTCTAATTCACTGTCACTAGTAGCATTATGAGGTATATCAGGAGTGGATCTGATGCAGGAGATCAAGGAAAACAATTTTAAGACCTTGTAACTTCAAGATTTTTATGTTTTGGCACTTTCTATCTCTTCAGGTTTTGCTGCAGTAGCTCATTAAGTGGATAGTTACAAATCCCACAGGGACCTTGGTGAGCAATCATTCAGGATGCCTGAGTGCCCGGATCATGCCGAGTTTTGAGTCAGAGTCTGGTAAGCTGGGCTCAGCTCATGCCTTCTTGCCGTGTGCCGCTCAGAGTTTGCTAGGGCTGGTGGCGCTGGGCTCTTTGTGAGCTTGTGGTATTATTCAGAGGACGACACAACAGTTCATCATCACCTCCTGCATCCTAGGTCCTGGAGATACAATGATAAATAATAGAAAACCCTTACCCTCAGGGAACTCAGATTAAATGCCTTCTTTTTTTTACCATCCTCACCACGACCACAATTTTTTGGGGAAAAAAAGGCATAGTGATTAGATTTAAAGGAATAAGTAATATAATAAAAAATCAAATACTAAATATGTTTTACCTCCAATTAAAAAATGTTTTCTTTTAGTGTTCCTAAGTAAATTTGTCATCTTCTACATGGAACCTTATGTGGAATTAAAATATTTACTGAAATGCATGCCAGTCATTGTCTTAACCCTTAGAAGTGAAAACTATTTCATATTCTTATAATGAAATCTTTTTTACAAATAGGTTTTTTTTTTTTCATTTTTTCATGCTGCTGTTTCATACACAGAATTATTTTAACAGATACCGAGTATAATCACTTCAAAAGGCTTTTCATATTTGTGAGTAATAACAAACCACATGCCATCTTGCAGAAGCCTTGATTTGGAAAGAATGTGGCTCTTGGCCAGCAATTAATTAAGCATCTCTTTTGTTTTGGCCATCCTGTGGTGTTGCATAGGTGTGAAATTTTCTGTCTTCATCAGATAGGAATATTCCTATGTATCCACCGTAGTTATTAGGGAGAGCAGGCAACTTTGGTGTGGCTTCCTACAAAATAATAGGAATTGCAAGTACACGTAATCGAAGCACAAGAAGAAGGGGGAAAAGCTATTGGGATAAAATGTGAATATGAATTTGGCATGGGATAGCTAAAAAGAGACTCCTGTCACTTTGGTCCATTTAAAATTGTCTCACTGTTGACAGGAAGATGAAAGCTGAACATCTGTAGCAGATGTCTGTTGCTCGAGAATCTAGAATGAGAAGGAACTACTTAACTGTGTGTTGTGTATATAGTGGATACCCTGTTATCAAAGAGAGAAAATAATTAGCCTGACCAATCAGTTTCCTGCGTTTCTCCTAAATCCAGTTTATAAATTCTTAAATTATCTTCAAATACAGGTCTTCCCTGATAGCAGATCGTATGGGCTCAATTAGCTTACTTAGCGTTCCTCTTCTGTAACTTTACTTGCTTCTCACTCGAGCAAAATTAACTTTTTATTCAGGATATAGTAGTTAAACAGAGTTATGGGCCTTGGGTCTGAAGATTGCAATCAGGGAAGGCTGGCCTCAACAGAGAGCTTCCTTTCACCCATTTTGACCATTGTCACTGCTTCCCCTCATTCATCCTCTTTGCTGTTGATCTTAGCAAGAGACCCAGAGACACTATTGCTTTGCTTACAAATAAGGTTTTATGTTTGATCTTTTCATTTTGTAAAAAAGATAAAGCACCTACATCTTAAAAGGGTGCTTTCTTTTTTTAATGAACAGCAGTGGCTCTGGGAATTTCAAAAGCTCTAGAATGTTTTGTTCATATGGTAAAAAGGATTCACCACAGACATTGGGATCAAATACTTGGTTTCTTTTTCTTAATGGAAAATTACTTCCCTAAGATTAAACATGATTAAAATATAGAATTCTTTTGCACTTTATTCCAAACCCTAATAAATAAAACCAAAGTGCACATATATTTTAGAGCGGTTTTCTGAACGCTAGCTTCAGGTATTGGGTTTCTCATCTTTTACAGTAAGTTCTGGTAGCAAGTCCTGCAGGGACTCTGGGTACCTGCACGCACTCGCTCCCCAGCATTGTACATTGGTACAGTCTGGTACATATCTTTATCTTTGGTAAAAGTGAAAGCATATCGGAGTGCTTTGCAAATAATTATAGGTGGGTGTAGTGCAGAGAGGGTTAACCATCCGGCATTTTCAGTGGCTTAATTAGGCTCTGGCAAAGAGCCAGGATCAGTAGAAAATGGGACAACCACAGAAACCAGTGGGTTTCAGCATCTTGGCAAGGTCTGGAGCATTCAGCCGCAGTCTGTGCTTGTGCCTACCTGTTGTGGGAAAGTGAGAGGCTGTCCAGACAAGGGACAAAGCAGCCAGGCATTTTCCCATCCAGCTTTCGTATTGTATTTGTCTCTTTAAAAAGGAGACAGGAGTACCTGTCATCAAGCACGACTTCTGTAGTGATTCACTGCTCAATGCTTTGCTACATTCAGGAAGGGCTAGTTTAAACCCACTGAGGAAAGCCCTGTCGTCTCTCTGAGACTGCATCGTGTGGAAAGCAGTGTTCCCTGTAAAGCAGGATGTTGTCAGGATTTGAAGTTTGGGAAGGATCCATGGGGAGATTTGGCAATGTCGAGAAGTTTCAATCAGTCAACGTTTAGACTCCGTGTTTTTTCATGAAAGGAAAGTACTATGATTTTATTGTTGCTATTATCGATAAAATTAATATTGGTCATAAGATTAGGAGCCTTTGAAATAAAACATTATAAATATATTCTTTTTAAAACATATATACACTAGTTTTGTGAAGTTTACAAATCCAAAAGGTCAAGGATTGTAATTCAATATTTTCTACGTGTCTTACTAGGTAAAATAAATTGATTTCCTATTTGGATGGTTCATAATTGAAGTTTTTAGGAATAAAGCTTCTATAGTAACCTGTAAACCAAAACCCCTTCCTGTAAACGGGCTTGAATTTATATCTGCTGAAAAGTTTTTCTGGATAAAATTATTTCAGATAGAGGAAACCATTTTGTATTAGAAACCTCCATCTGTCCCATTTATTTAGAGGTGTACTATTTAATCTTTCAGGATGAAATCCAACTTTAAAAGACTATGTATATGTAACAAAATCTTGTAGTTCTTAGAAAAAGCTTCAGTAGTCTTTTTATTTGGAAAAGCCAATTTTCCCATAACTCTTCAAAATAGGTGGAATATCTCCCTGAGAATAATAATTTTTTTTCATGTTTTATAGCCTCTGTAGAACAAAGATTTCTAGCACTTATCCAGTGACCTGTTTTTTGAAGCATTACTTAATATAGTACTATTTCACTACCATAAGAAAATTAGTAACAGTATTTTGGAGCTGATTTACTGCTACAATTAAAGTCAACTTAACAATAGAATGTTCTTAGTTCAGTAAGCTTTGTTGCATTAAAATAACATGATCCTGTACATTCTGATGTTTTATATGCCTACATGTGAAAATAGAAAAGCATTTCATTTTAAAGTCTGTTTTGTAGCTGCAGTTGCTAAAGTGCATACTGCTGTTGTTCATACCACGCATTTATTTTGGTACTCATTTGTAGACAACTTGTATTATTTCCTTAACTCACATAAGTCTCCAAAACCAGATTGTAACCCCATGTTTATGCTGAAGGCAGTGTTGGTATTAAGACTCAGAGTGAACCCTTATTAACTTCAGTTGTGTAATTTGCTTGAGTCAAGTGAGCTAAGCAAATCCAAACTAGTTTTGGTAGGCCCTTGGGGGTTAAATATAACATTTCTTATAAGATCTAAGAAAAATTCACCTGATTCTATATACTAACAGAATCCAGTGTCTGTGGTGTAGAGCACACATGGCATTTGTTATTATTTTAGCTGTGTGGACAGAGTAGATAGAATAAGAGGGCACCTGTCATTCTCTAAATCAGTTTGTGTTGATATACGCTCATCAGCAAAGTCTCCAGCCTCCCTTTTCTCATTCAAGAAAAACTCAACTGAATCAGTTAGTGACTCTTTCTCAGTAAATGTCTTTTAAAAACTGTTTGGTGTAACAAGTAAAATTAGTTAGCAATACAAATTATTTTTATTTTTATTAAACAATTTTGATTTTTATTGAAGTATTGTTAACATATAATATTGCATTAATGTCAGGTGTACAACAGGATTTGACAGTCATGTACATTACAAAATGCTCATCATGGTAAGTGTAGTCCATACAAAGTTTTTACAGTGTTGACTGCATTCTCCATCCTGTACTTTTTATTTCTAAGACTTATTTATTTTGTAACTACAAGTTTGTACCTCTTAATCTCCTTCACCTATTTCACATATCTCCCTTACCCGCCCCCGACAGCAACTACCAGTTTGTTCTCTGATTTATGAGTCTGTTTCTATTTTGATGTTGTTAGTTTTACTTTTTAGATTCCACATGTAAGTGAAATCATTTGATATTTGCCTTTCTTTGTCTGACTTACTTCATTTAGCATAGTACCCTCTAGGTTTATCCATGTTGTTACAAGTTACAAATGGCAAGATCTCATTCTTTTTTGTCGCTAATATTCCATTGTGTATTTTATACCACATCTTCTTTATCCATTCATCTATCACTGGACCCTTAGGTTGCTTCCGTATCTTGGCTGTTGTAAATAATACTGCAATAAACATAGGGGCATATATATCTTTTTAAATTAGTGTTTCTGTTGTTTTCAGGTAAATACCTAGAAGTAGAATTACTGGATTGTATGGTACTTCTATTTTTAGTTTTTAAGGAACCTCCATGCTGTTTTCCATAGTAGCTGTACCAATTTGCATTTTTACCAACAGTAAAGCTGGTAACTTAACAACAAAATAAGGGTTTTCTTTTCTCCTCATCCTTGTCAACACTTGTTACTTATTGTCTTTGGTACTAGCCATTCTGACTGGTGCGAGGTAATATCTCTTTGTGGTTTTGATTTACATTTCCCTCATGATTATTGATGTTGAACATCTTTTCACGTGTCTGTGGTACACATGTCTTCTGTATGTCTTCTTTGGAGAAATGTTTATTCAGGTCCTCTGCCCATTTTTAATCAAATTATATGTTTTTTGGTGTTGAGTTGTATGAGTTCTTTATATATTTTGGATATTAATCCCTTATCAGATAGATCATTTGCAAATATCTTTTCCCTTCATTAGGTTGCCTTTTTGTTTTGTTGATGGTTTCCTTTGCTGTGCAAAAGCCTTTTAGTTTACAGTAGTTCTAATTATTTATTTTTGTTTTTGTTTCCCTTGCCTGGGGAGACATATCCAGAAAAATATCGCTGAGGCTGACATCCATGAGTTTACTGCTTATGTTTTCGTTTAGAAATTTTATGGTTTCAGGTCTTAACATTTAGGTCTTTATTTTTGCATTTGGTAAGAAAGTGATCGAGTTTGTTTTTTTTTTTTCTAAGATTTTATTTTTAAGTAATCTCTGCACCCAACATGGGGCTCAAACTCACACCCCTGAGATCAAGAGTTGCACATTCTACCAACTGAGCCAGCCAGCAAGTCACCCCAAAAGTGGTCCAGTTTTTAAAAATTATTTTTAAAACAGTTCTTGAGTTCCTCTGAATCTCAACATTTTCTCCTTCACTAACTGGGGGAGATTTTCAAAAATGAAGATAACCTGTTTCTCTTCTAGCTCTTACTTTGGAAAACATTGCAAAAGATAAAGAAGTTGTAATATAACATGACTGAACCCTGAAAACATTATGCTAAATGAAAGAAGCCAGTCTTCAAAGACTATATACTATATGATTTCATTTTTATGAAATGTCCAGAATAGGCAACTTACAGAGACTGAAAATAGATTTGTCATTGCTAGGGGGCCAGCAAAGAGGGAAATGGGGAGAGACTGTTACGGGTACAGGGCTTCTCTTTGGGATGATGAAAATGTTCTAAAATTAGATTTGGTAATAATGTTATAACTCTGTGAATATACTAAATCACTGAATTATATGTTTTAAATGGGTAAATTTTATGATATGTGAATTATATCTCAATAAAGAGTTTTAAAAAATTGTAGTAATGGGAAGAACTTTCAGTTAATAATTTTTAAAAATTATTAATATTCTATGCTTATAAACTTTTGTTTTGAAATTTGATTAGAATCATAGATTTATAAACTATATGCTTGTTTTTGTCTTAAGCTGCCAAGTTTTGGAGTGGTTTCTTATATAGGTGATAGGTGACTGGCATAGATTTTAGTACCTGAAAGTAGAATGCTGTTCTGAAAATATCTGCAAAATGTATAACCTCTCCCAAAGTGTACCCTACTTGAGAGTAGTAAATATGTTATATGTGAACTAAACCATTAGCCTAGCTTGATTTTAATATCTTACAATAGTACCCACAATATAACAGCGTTAATCTGTATAGTCCTGAAAGTTGACTGTTTAACAGCCTTTGTGGCTTCTTGGGCTAGGTTATTAGGAGAGTTAAAATGCATTTATTTAGCAAATATTTGTTGGTTTTCTGGTCTATGTCAGATGCTGTTCTAGATGTTGAAGGTACAGAGATGACCAGAGTATAGTTCCTGCCCTCTAGTGTCTCATCATTAGTAGAGTGGACGGACAAAAGCAAAAGCATGCCACAAAGTGTGGCAGTATCAGACTTGATGTTGTAAAGATATGGCTCTTCTTTTATAGCTGACTAGCATTTGGGGGATGGGGAAAGAAAGTGCTGTGCTCTACCTTAAGGTGTTTTTTTGAGATTCTTTGAGGACTTTGGTCTAAGTTGAAGGGAAAAGAGAATGTGCCAGAGAGAAAAGACCCTCTAGGTAGAGAGATGAATAGACTATGCCAAGGCATAGGGGCCAGATGAAAACAAACAAAACAAGCCCAGACCGTTCAAGAATTGCAGGGAGCCCAGGTCACCTCTGAGCTCAGGATTCATGTGACAGGAGCTGCGGCAGGAGGGGAGTTGCCCAGGAAGGCAAGCACAGGCCTTTGCTAAATTCATTATGGAACAGCTGTGAGAACTGTTTAATTATTATTTAATCTAATTAATTTATAAGTACCAAATGTAAGCACAGAAAAGAAATTAGGAAGTATTCAGTACAGCCTTTTATTTTTTAAATGACGAAACTAAACTTTGTCAAAAGTCAGATAATATGAGGTAAAACCAGGACTGAAATGTAGAACTCTTGAGTCCCATTCCAGCAACATTGACCCTATGTTGCTTGCCTTTGGAAAATTGGAGGCTGAAAGGCTTAGTAGCACTCAGTGAATGTTAGCTACTCTTAATTTTCAGAAATATATTTTTAATACTGTCCAGTGATAACTAAGAAGTACTAAAAAATTGTCATCCTTATCTATGGAATGTCAGCTTTACACATAAAACAAATATTTCAACCAAAACATTTGTTTTGAAATTTGATTGAAATCATAGGTTTATAAACTGTATGATTGTTTTTATTCTAAGCCACTAAGTTTTAGAGTGGTTTCTTATATACCAATAGAACTGGCACAGATTTGAGTACCTGGAAGTGGAATGCCGCTATAAAAGTAACCTAGAAATATGGCTTTGGCTTTGGAACCAGGCAGTGGACAGAAGCTGTAAGGACCTTGATATGTTAGCAGAAGCCCAAAGGGCATCAGGAAGGCTTAAATGTTATTGGAAGTTGAAGGGAAGGAGGAATTTGTTATACATTAGAGGAAAGCTTAGCAACATAATTATCTGCTATAATAGGGAAAGTAGAAAATGTACCTACTGAATCAGATGATCTTGCTAAGGAGATTTCCAGGCAGAGATGACAAGTGCCACCTGGCTTCTTCTACCCTATCTGTAATAAAATGAGGAGAGAAAAGAGATGAACTAAAAAAACAAGATGTTAAATATAAATCAGCTAGGACTTCCTGGGTTCAAATATAAACTTATTTTCTCATTCCAAGCCTCTCTGGATGGTAGATGATTCTAAAATTAAGAAATGGCTATGGGCAAAGATGAAATCCAAGGGTGCTCTCAGGAAAACATGGTCTAAAGATGAAGTTAAAGATGTCACTGTAAAACCCTTTGTCAAGACCTCAGAATGATTTAAGGTGGTGTCATACAGACTTTTTCAAAAGGGCCCTCTTAAAAATCTTAAGGGTGTGCCTCATAGATTGTCTTTCATTAGAGATTAAATAGAGCTTCTAATATTTTCAAGGACATTTTTCCATAGCAGTTGTAAAGGTAGAGAAGGGCTAATCTCAACAAGATTTGTGGGTGTTAACTTTGGTATAATGGAGTGAGCCCCTAATATGACTCATAGAAAACTCACGGAGTTTTTAAGAGAATTGTACTGAAGAAGGCACTGTCAGCTTTGACTAAAAGGTACAGAAATAGTCTAAAATGAAGATGTATTTGAATCCCTGAATTTCTGAAGAGAGGAAGCAGGCTGAGAGAACTACTGCTCAGCTGTAAATGCAGGCTACACTTTTTGAACAAGGAAGCATAATTCATAGGATGAAACCAAGAACCCCTAGGGCAGAGGAAAGCCCTAGAGAGTCATTCATTCCCAGACAGTAAGACCAAGTCCTAAGCAAGCAACTGGCAACACTGGCTGGATTTCAGAGTTGTTGTGGACTAGAATCTGCTATGTGCCTCCTGGTTCCCCCTTTGTAGAACGGAGTGTCTTTGGCAGTTATCCTGTGCCTGTCCCACCATTGTATGTTGGGTGTTTATGTATGCAGGCATATGGTTTTTTAGTTTATAGATCTTCATATCAAGAGGAATAGTAATAAAGGATCCATTCCCATGGAACTATACTCAGGGAGCCTCATCTGCACCTGGACTTGATTTAGATGATAAGGTCTTGGACCTTGAACCATAGTCTGGTGCCATGATTATAAAAATGAGACTTTGCGAAGATCTTGGAAGAGGGAATGAGTGCATTCTGCTTCTGAGAGGAATGTGAATAATTTGTGAGCGGCATCAGACTGGTGATTTTAAAACATGTCCACAAATTCTTTGATGCTCCTCCCATCTACAGGTGGAGTCTAATTTCCTTCCTTTTGGATAGGCTTGCTTTACTCTTCACAAACAGAATGCAGTGGAGGTGACTAAGGAAGTGACATGATTTCTGAGGCCAGGTCATAAGGCAGTGCAGCCTTTGGTATAATGGACAAAAGACACCTTTTTGTCTTTTGTGATTTAGCCACCTTGCTGTGAGGAATCCCAGACCACATGGAGAGGCCAAATATAGGTATTCTGGGTGACAGCCCCAGCTGAGGGCCCAGCCAACATCCAGTATCACCTGCCATGCCTGTGTCAGAGGAAGCCTTTGAAATGACTTTAGGTCCAGCGACTGACTATCACCATGTAAGGAACCTGGAGTGAGAGCTGCTTGCTGGTTTTTCATTGATAAATTGCTTGGTCAGAGTAGCTGTTAGTTTTGGTTGACAGTTCTTCTTCTTCTTCTTTTTTTTTCTTTTCTTGAACATTTTAATTGAAGAATATCATATATACAGAAAAGTGTACCAATCCTAAGTATCTAGCTTAACAAATTATCCCACAGTGAACACACATATGTTACCACCACCCATTTAAAAAAATAGGAAATTACTAGTACCTCACATGACTTGCATGTGCCCCCCTTCCAGTCACTACCTCTTTTCTCCTTTGCAAAAATCTTCCTTATCCTGACATCTAATAACGTAGATTAATTTGGCTAGTTTTTAACTTTATTTAAGTGGAATCATATAGTAGGTGTTTTTTATATCTAGATTAGTTTGCTAGCCTATTGAGATGAGCCATGTTGTTGTGCATGACAGTAGTATATTCATTTTTGTTACTGGATAGTATACTAGTGTATGAATATACCATAACTTATTGATGAACATTTGGGTTATTTCTTATTTTGATTATTATTGCTGTTAAAGTTGTACATGTTTTTTAGTGTACCTGCGCACACACACATAGGAGTAAAATTGCTGCATCGTAGGGTATGTATATATTCAACTTGAGGAGATAATGCCAAATGGTTTTTTTTAAAAGGCTATAACAATTATACTCCTACCAGGAGTGAATGCGAGTCCCAGTTACTTCACATAGTTGTTATTACCAGTCTTTAAAATTTTAGCCACTCTGGTGGATGGTAGTGTTATTTCATTTTAGTTTTAATTTGTATTTCCTCGAGGTTGAGAACTTTCCATATATTTATTGGCCATTTTGAAATTCTTTTTGTGTATATGTGTGTGTGACACTTAAGTCACTTGCCTATTCTTCTATAGGATTTTCTGTCATTTTGAAAAAAATTATTTGTAGGATTTCTTTGTATATTCTGCATATCAGCCCTTTATTGGTTATATAGGTTGAAAATATCTGTGGCTCTCCTGTTCACTTTTTTTTTTTTTTTTAAGATTTTATTTATTTGCGAGAGAGACAATGAGAGACAGAGAGCATGAGAGGGAGGAGGTTCAGAGGGAGAAGCAGACTCCCCGCCGAGCAGGGAGCCCGATGCGGGACTCGATCCTGGGACTCGATCCCGGGACTCCAGGATAATGACCTGAGCCGAAGGCAGTCGCTTAACCAACTGAGCCACCCAGGCGCCCCTAATATAACATTTCTTTACTAAGAATTTCATTCAAGGAAGAGTTTTGATCAAGACAGGATGCTGTACTTTGTCAAATGCTTTTTTTTAAAGATTTTATTTATTTATTTGAGAGAGAGAGAGAATGAGAGAGAGCATGAGATGGGGGAGGGTCAGAGGGAGAAGCAGACTCCCTGTTGAGCAGGGAGCCTGATGCGGGACTCAATCCCGGGACTCCAGGATCATGACCTGAGCCGAAGGCAGTCGCTTAACCAACTGAGCCACCCAGGCGCCCCTCCTGTTCACTCTTTTAACAGCATCTTGGTAAATAGAGGTAGTAGTTCAATGTATTCATCTTCTGTATGCAGTAATCTTTGTTTTCAGTTTAAGAATCCTTCCTTACTCTGAAAGATAAGATCCTATTATATATTCTAGAAGTTTCCTTGTTTAACCATTTACATATAGCTCTAAAATCCACCTGGGATTGATTTTAGTATGGTGTGAGGTAGAAGTCAAATTTTATTTTTTTATATGATTACCCAGTTATCCAGAATCATTTCTTTTTTTAAGACTTTTTTTTTTAATGTATTTATTTGACAGAGAGAGGCACAGCGAGAGAGGGAACAGAAGCAGGGGGAGTGGGAGAGGGAGAAGCAGGCTTCCCGCGGAGCAGGGAGCCCGATGCGGGACTCGATCCCGGGACTCCAGGATCATGACCTGAGCCAAAGGCAGTCGCTTAACCAACTGAGCCACCCAGGCGCCCCCCCAGAACCATTTTTAAAAACACTTTCCTTTCTCTAGTTCTATGCATGTTGCCTTTTTCAGAAATTAAATGCTGTAGGTGAGTGGGTCTGTTTCTGGATTCTCTATTCTGTACTATTGGTCTGTTTATATGTCCTTGCACCAGTACCCTAGTATCTTAAATATTATAGTTGTATTGGTTGAAACTTACTTTATAGCCTAGCATGTGGTCAGCTTTGGAAAATGTTTCATGTACATTTGAAAAATAGATGTGTATTCTTAACTCGTTGGGTACAGTGGCTTGCATATGTCAATTGGTAAAATATTGTTTATTGTGGTTAGATCTTCAAATCCTTAAAAAAAATCTTACTTAATTTTAAGTTGCTTGGTATGTTAGGTACTGGTAAAGTAGCTACTGTGTTTGTATATTTGCCATTTCTCTTTTTATTTGTGTCAGTTTTTGATTTACATTAGTTTGAGGCTATATTATTAAGTGCCTAAAAATTTAGAACATTTTTATCTTTCTGGTAGAATTGGTCTACTTGTTATTATGAAACATTTTTATCTCTACTCATGCTTCATACCTTGAAGTCTATTTTGTCTTTTATCAATATGCTACACCAACTTTATTTTAGTCAAAATTCATGTGGTATATCATTTCCCATGCTTTTACTTTCAACCTTTCTGTGTCTTATATTTATTTGAAGTATTACTCTTTTAGCAGCATTTCCTTGGGCTTTGTTTATCCAGTCTGCCAATCTTTGACTTTTAATTGTACCTTTTACATTTCATGTAATTACTCATATATTTCTGTTTAAATCAACATTTTACTATTTGCTTTTCCCTCCTCCTTTTCTGTTTTTAAATATGTCCAACAAAGAAAGTAGACATTTCCAGTAACCCAGGAAATTCAGTTAACTGGGGCCCCATCCTCTAAGTTTTTGATATAATCAAGGTTTTGCTGCATATATCTTCCTGTTGTATTTTCAAGAAAGAAAAGTACCACACTTTTTAAGTGTGTGTATTTTTAAAAATTAAAGTATAAAAAATATATACAGTTGACTCTTGAAACAGCCCAGGGGTAGGGGCACAAACCCCTATGCAGCTAAAAATTCGTGTGTAACTTTTTTTTTTTTTTTAAAGATTTTATTTATTTATTTGAGAGCGAGAGAATGAGAGAGAGCGAGTACATGAGAGGGGGGAGGGTCAGAGGGAGAAGCAGACTCCCTGCCGAGCAGGGAGCCCGATGCGGGACTCGATCCAGGGACTCCAGGATCATGACCTGAGCCGAAGGCAGTCGCTTAACCAACTGAGCCACCCAGGCGCCCCTCGTGTGTAACTTTTGACTCCCCAAAAACTTTATGAATAACCTATTGTTCACTGGAAGCCTTGCTATAACATAAACAGTCAATTAACACATATTTTGTATGTTACATGTATTATGTACTGTATTATTACAATAAAGTAAGCTAGAGAAAAATGTAATTAAGAAAATCGTAAGGAAGAGAAAAGACATATACAATACTATACTGTATTTATCAAAATAATCCACATATAAGTGGACCCACACAATTTAAACTGGTGGTGTTCAAGGGGTCAAGTGTATATTATATATAACTATGTTTATTTAATATATAGTTAAATTTAAAAATATATATGATATATATTTAGTATTTATATATTATTTTTATATATTTATATATAATTATATATAATTTTTATTATTTAAATATCTATATTTTTATATCTGATATATATTTATATATATCATATGTATATGTATATATCATATGTATATGATATATACTTTTTTAGCTTTAATTAGAATCAGATATAGCAAAGGATATGGAGGAAAAGGGAAAGGAAAGGCCCTTCTTCTCTGCAGTTTTCCAGCCAGGGGGAATCCAGCTGAGATGGCACAGTAAGGAAAGCTGCCGGTCAGGCATGAAAGGTTCAAACCTTCATCAAACCTTAAGGTAGTGAACTTAGTCCCCATGAGACTGGAGCCTGTATGCCCCTGAGTCTCTTATAGCACCTGGAATCAGTATCCCAGCCCTGACAGGATACCCATCATAGATTGGAAATTTAGGTTTTCCACTCACAAAATAGAAGTTGTGTTACCATCTCTATGAGTCAGGCTTCCCCAGAGAAAAAGAACCAATTGGAGATACAGATATAGCTGTAGATGATTTATTTTAAGGAATTGGCCCACACAATTGTGGAGACTGGCATGTCTAAAGTACGCAGAGCAGGTCAGCAGGCTGCAAACTGACGCAGGAGTTGATGCTGCAAAAGACATCATATATGTCTTTTCCTTATGATTTTCCTTATGATTTTCTTAATTACATTTTTTTCTCTAGCTTACTTTATCTTGGTCTTGAGGCAGAATTTCTTCTTCAGACAATCTCAGGGTTTGCTCTTAAGATCTTCAACTGATTAGATGAGGCCCACTCACATTTTTGAGGGTAATTATAAACTGGCGGCTAACCCAATCTCTACACAATACTTTCACAGCAACACCTAGATTAGTGTTTGATTAAATAACTGGGTCCTAGAGGCTGACCAGATTGACACATAAAACTAACCATCTACTATATGTAACACCAATGAGTGTAGAAGAAGTAAAGCCACAGGTATTTTTAATAGCATTATTGCCTACGAGATAAGAGAAATGACCACTTTGGGGGGGGCAGGGCGGGTAGTAGTGAAACCTGGGAAAGAGACCCGTGGAGCGGCCATTCTGGGTCAGGCATTGTAAAGGGTTTGTGTAGTCGTATCAAGAAGAATTCACAAGCATGTTAATTCCATTATTCTTCATCATGACTTTCTCACCTTCAACTGGCAAGTATAAAAGGGACGCATCAGAGAGAAACCATTGGAAATGTTGCCACTGGGGAGAACATACTCAACATATAGCACTGTTACACAAATGACCATCCCAAATTAAAAGGCCGTATCAGCATGTCTCTGTCATGCTTCTCTAAATTGATATCTGTCTCTTTATATGTATCAGTCTGTCTGGCTCTCTACAGTATATGATTGACCTCTCCGTCAACCTTTTTTATTTCATTTCTTTCCTCAGTTGTCCTAAAAGGAATTTTAAAAGTCATTTTTGTTTCAGTTGTGTAAATGAGATCTGACCTCCTGGGAAAGGATAGTTCTCTTACTGCTAACTACTCTATAGCTAGAACTATATGCATCTGTACAGACAGATGCAGCTCCAGATCCTGAAGAGAGTCTGGTAGACACCCTGCCCTTGGGAGCAGTGTACCAATGGAATTGAAAACTCACTGTCCTCCGCAGCAGCGAGGACTGCACAAACGCCTTGTATCATGAATCCACAACCAGAGGGGCGCTGTGTTTTTTACAAGGGAGGGAAAGGGCTGCAGCCCGCGAGTGCAAGCAGCTGCTGTTTGTTGTCTTCTACTGTGAGAGCACCTTTCTGACAGGTTCTCAGGCTTGAATCTGAGGTCAGAACAGGCTTACAACAGGAACCCCCTTTGCACCGACAGCTGCTCTGTTAGTCAGTGCACTGACTTCAGCTCCATGGCTTCTGAAGAATGTTTAATAATTTTCTCACTACCAAAAGTTATCTCGTAGAAAGCTGTAATCATGTGTTTTAACTGGTTTTGTTTTTTCGCAAGAGATTATAATGCCCCCCCCCCCCCAAATCCGATGAAATTTTTGTCCCTGGCCTGCTCTTGTGTGCTTCACCTAACAAGTTTATCAATTTTATCTAATTGTAACTGTTACTATTCAATCTTCTCTTTATTATTATCTGGGAATAGATAATTTGCCTTCCAGAACTAGTCA
>NC_138372.1:122150513-122202321 GCF_054177405.1 Leptonychotes weddellii | reverse complement strand
AGCCCCTACACTCAAAATTTTACTTCAGATAGCACAAGACATTTATTCTAACTATATTAGTAAAGATGCTTTTAGATTTTTGTGAAATTATTCTTATTTTCACTCATATATCTAAGACACTTAATTATTGTTACATATATTACAGTTTACAGATAAATCTTATTACTATATTACGGTCATTTTGAAAGAATTACCAGGTAACTTTTTTCAGTAAGGGTTTTGCTAGAGAATTATGCCCTAATGTCCTAACACATTTTATATAATGAGTTAACTTCTTATGCTTATCATCCTTGGGAGAATTGAGAAGAAAGTCATTGAAGTCATTTTCTGTGGGGCTTAATTGTCTGGTGAACCCCAGTTGAGAAAGGCTGCCAGAGAAATACGTTGAAGACCAGGGACTTTGTTTAATTCAAGCTCCTTAAAAATAAAGATCACCACCAAAAAATTAAGTAAGCAAATGTTTTATTGATAATATAAAAGTATTGTTTGAAAAAATGTATGAAGTATGAAAACTTTTATAGTTGTACCCTTGGGGTAGAAGAATGAGATCAAGAAGATGAAATAAGGAAACGCTAATCAAATTTTATGATCATATCCAGTATTTTATTTTTAGTTGGTGATTCCATTAAGTCAGCCTCCCTCCCATCCCAGAGACTTGGTGTTTGTTGACAAATCATTTTCCCATCAACAAAATGAGAGCCATAAAAAATGATTGTTTTGTCATTTGAGGAGAACAACAATTATTGTGAACTAGCCCTTATGTAAATATATTATGCCAAGAACTATAATACACATATTATTATACTATATAATATCTGATCTTAAGAGATACCTGAGAAGGTGGAATTCAAGGATAATATTTAATAAAATATAATTGTGGTGACAGGATCTGTATTAAAATTTAGGGGTTTGTTTTTGCTTCCAGAGTTCAACCAAACTACTACTTTACATTGATTTGTCGATGTAATTTTTTTACTCGGCTACTGATTGTCAAGCACAAGCAAGCTTATCCTGCCCTGTTTGATTTCCTACTCTCTGTCAACTCATAAGGATAAGAGAAAATAAGTATCGGGTACCAAAATCAGACAAAAGTGTCACCAAAAAAGAGAACTACAGACTAATATCGCTCATGAACTTGGATGCAAAAACCCTTAACAAAATGCTAGCATTCCAAAAATAATTTTTTTAAAACAAGTTCATTCCAGAGTCTGCTGGTTGGTTTTCATGGAGATCTTGTACGTGTTTTATGTTTATTCCCAGGTATTTTATCTTTTTGTTGTTATTATTGCCAGTGGTGTCTTATTCTAATTTTTGTTTGCATATTATGAAGACTGCTTGATTTTGTATTAATTTTGTATCTAATTGCCTTCCTAAATTTATAGTTTATATTACTTATTGTTTTGATTGTTTTGGATTTTCCAGGGCCACCATCATCTGTGAACAAAACATATCTGCCCCCTTCCTAATTTTTATGCTTTTTATTTCCGTTTTCTAAATACATTGGCCAGAATGGCACTTCTCATTATTAAAAAGCTTCTCTCTGTTGCTAAATGTGAAAAGAAATATAACAGCATGATTTTCATTACCTCCTCAAGTTACAGTGAAATTTATTTTTGAAATTTTAATTTTGGAAAAAGTTATTTAGGAAGCAGTGAGGTTATAATGGAAATACTTACATTTTGGAGCTAGACAGACCTGGGTTCAAACCTGGTTCTGCCACTTACCAAGTTATTTCAGTTCAATTATTTAACTTCTCTGGACTGCTTAGCTCCTCTATAAATTAGGGTTGATAATTCTTGCTTTTCAAAGACATTGACGTTTTTTGAGTTTCTATAAGTATCTCTAAGTCTCAAAACAAGCCTGAGAAGTAAGGTAATAGAATATGGTTATATCCCACTGGCAAGCATTTTATACAGATTACTTAAGTAACAGATCTATGTGGTAATTTTCAGGTGGAAGAAGAATGAGATGAGCCCAAAGGAGAGGTAACAGATTATTGCCATTATCAAGGTGTGATATTTGGTTGATTTAGCTTTGAGCAGTGACATTGGGATATAAAGGAAAGAATGAGTTCATGAAATATTTAGAAAATAGTAAGTAATGGAATTGGTGTTTAAAATGGAACATTAGGGTCAAGGAGGGTTTTTAGATTTCCATCTTAAGAATCTTTAAGTGAAATTTGGTCTTGAAATTGTTAGACCTTTTTGGATTGGTCCCTAACACAAATTAGGTTTAGTAGTTTTAGGAAGATTTCTCATCTACTGTCTTTCACTCTCATTGTAAAATGGGGCTTTACAGTAATGTACCTTGTGGAGTTGTTTTAAGGACTTAATGAGTTAATACTAAAAATATTGACTTGTAATAGCACTTGGCATATATTAAATGTTAGCTATTTTTCTTCTAGTTTGCACAGGATTACATGCATGGACTTGCTTTTTCTTTTATTCTCTCATAGCTTTTTAGACCATATAGTTTCTTCTATGTAGTTTGGAAAAATGTTAAGTCACTCATTATTTTAACAATTACTGTGGTTTTTACATTTATTCAGATAAACATGGAAGTAAAGGAGGAAAGCTCTGGAGCTACACATTTTCATTGAGTTGAATCCTTGACATGAAAGCAATATGTACAATCTGGGGAAAACTGGGGTGGCCACAGCAGAGAACGTAACTTACAGGAGTATGCCACACTGGAAATGTAAACTACAATAAAAATACAGTGTTCCTCTAAAATATTAGAGGAATGGCCAACTCTCTTGAATCTTTCTTAATAAAATTTCTTTTTAAATGCAAAACTACAGAAAATAGTATAACAGCTGCCTGAATGTCCACCACCTAGAATTAACAGACTCTGACATTTTGGTGGTTGTGGTGGTGGTGATTTTACTTCAGACTTCCTTTTAATCAAAGAAACAGATATCAGTAGATTAAAAAAAATGGAAGTCCCCTTTTATATAGTTGGGTGAAGCTAAACTGAAACAAATCCCAGAATTCTACTGGCTTACCACTATTTCTCACTCACATGAGCACTGCCATGTAGCTATTCCTGGTTGGTAGCTGGCATTTCATGTGGGGATATAAAGAGCCAGACTCTTTCCATTTTAGGACTCTACCACCTTCAGCACATGGTTTCCAAGGTCATAGTGCTCATGCATAATAAGCAGATGGAAAAGCAAAGAGAGATTGTGGAAGGCGCTCCCACTGTTTAAGGTCCTTGGTCTTCATGTGACAATGCCTCATTTCTGTTCATATTCCATTAGTGAGGAAAAGTCACAGGACCACATCTAGATGTAAGGGTGCTTGGAAATAAAATCCTTGGCCTCCTGGCAACAGCTTATGAAGAGGGCATACAAATCTTTGATGAACAGCTAGTTTTCTCTGGTATCTTTACTTTGTTCAGCTTCCTTGTACTATTTATATTTACCTTTCTCTCCAGAGGCGGCTACCATCTTGAATATGTAGCATATACTTCAGGTTCTTATATTTTTGCTATGTTTATACATAACCATAAAAAATACATACTGCTTTATATGTGTTTTTGTTTGTGTTTAATTTTGTGTCACTTTGTAACATTTTGATCAACATGTTTTTGAAATCTAAGAATCTACATTGAGATCTAGTTCATTCATTTTAACTGCAATATAAATTCCATTCTATAAATATATCTCAGTTATTATTTATACTTTTCCCTATTGATGAACCTTTAGGTGGTTTCTAATTTTTAATTATTTATGAACATTATGAACATTAGCATTCTTTATACATGTCTCCAGGGACAAATGCATTTGTTGCCTGTTATTACCTGGAAACTTAAATGTTGGGTTGAAGACTGTGTATACATATTCTATTTTATTAGATACTGCCAAATTACACTCTAATGTTTTTACTCCATTTTACACCCAGAGTTTATGGTGGTCCACATTTTCTCACGTACTCACCAAACTTGAGGAAATTTTTAGACTTTATTTTGACAGTCTAATGTGGGATATTTTGATCTGCTTTTTCCTAATCTCTATAAAGTGATATTAAACATCTTTTTCATGTCTGTTGGCTGTTGAGGTCCCTCTCCCATGAATTGACTGTTCATAGTCTTCATGCATTTTTTATTTGATAGTTTACCTTTTTCTCACTGATTTATAGTTTTTGTGTATTCTGCACATTAATTCCTTCCTACATGTGTTACAAATTCCCTCTTTTCAGTGTATCTCATATTTTACCTTTTTCACAGTAACTTGTCATGCAGGGGTTTTAAATTTTGATATAGTCAGCTGTGCTGTCTTTTCCTTTATGAGTTGCTGTGTAGTCTTAAAACATGGCCCCCAAACCCTTTGACATTCCTCCATCAAGAGAGTCTGTATCTCCCCTTAACACTGGGCTAAGTGATTCCTTGAATAATAGAATATAGCGGAGGTGACACTGTGCCAGATGTGGGGGCCCAGGCTTCAGGAAACCGGCCTTTTCCACTTCCTGTCTCTTAGGATGTTTTTAGAATATAGCCATCATACTGTGAGGGAGCCCAAACCCTGCAGAAAGGTACACGTAGACAAGAACCAACAGCCAGTACTAACTTGCCATCTACATGAGTGAGCCACCTTGGAAATGGATTCTCTAGTTCCGGTCAGACCATCCCAGTGACATGGCATGGAGCAGAGATGAGCTGTCCATGCTGAGCCTTGCCCATATTTCAGATTCTTGAACAAAATGAATGATTGTTGTTCTTTGAAGTCACTGAGTTTTAGGGTAATTTTGTTATGCAGCTGGAATAATAGTATTTTGTGTCTTATCTGGAAAAGCCTTTCCTACCCCGAGGTCAAACAGATATTTCCCTTGTGTTTATTGTATTCAAAACTTGATTTTTCATTTTGTAATATATCTGCAACTTATTTTTCTTATTGTAATAAAAAATAGAATTTAACATTTTAATCATTGCAAAGTATACAATTTAATGGCATTTAATGTATTTACAGTGTTATGCAACCATTACCACTGTCTAATTCCAAAAGTTTTCATCACCCCAAAGGAAACCCTATACCCATTAGGTAACTTATTTTTATGTATGGTTTGACATAGGGATCTAATTTTTTTTTCCAGATAAATAGCCAATTTTCCTAGTATGATTTATTGAATAGCCCGTTCTTTCTTTCACAAATGTAAAATGCTTTCTCTATTTTTTTTTAAGATTTTATTTATTCATTCATTTAGAGAGAAGGGGAGAGTGTGAGTGGGGGGAGGAGCAGAGGGAGAGAGAGAATCTCAAGCAGACTCTGCTCCGAGCACGGAGCCTGATGCGGGGCTCAATCCCATGACCCTGAGCTCATGACCGGAGCTGAAATCAAGAGTCAGATGCCCAACTGATTGAGCCACCCAGGTGCCCCCAAATGCTTTCTCTATTGTATGCCAAGTTTCCTACATATAGTTAGGTGTTCTCTTAAGGGCTGTTTATTCTTCTCAGTTCTCTCTAATATTTATAAAATATATTGCTTTATTGGCCAGGCTCTATCATCTCTTTAGTTCTTGTGTGTGTGTGTGTATTCTTTTCCCTAATAAGCTATAACAGATCTCTGAATGGCCTTCCACGTGACCAGGATGCTAGACTTTGCAAAATTACATACTGGCTCCATTGAAACTTACTATGCTTTATACATTTTGGTGTAAAGTCTTATGTTCTTATGCAGATCAATCTAACTATATTATTAATAAATGTGCTTTGATAGTAATAGTCATATGTTGATTTGAAATTTTGTGTTTGGCAAGATCGTGGCTTTAAATAGGATTATTTTTAAGTGTTTAATACATATCTTACTACTGTTCCACACTGACCTAAGCCAGTGTGGTCATGCCCTGTTTTTAGCAAAATCTCAAGACAAATTCTAAAAGCAAGTATCAGACAAATTCTGTTGCACATATGGACACATATATAGAGATTTATTAACCAAATATTAACAAGCAGGCACAAGGCAGTTTTTGGAACCTGAGGAAACCCCATCTCTGAGTCCTCAGAGAGGCTTTGACCAACATGGCAGAAAGGGGTCACATAAGGGAAAATTCTGCTCTCTTCATACCAGCAACTGGCAAATAGAATCCTCCACATTCATGGCTGGATAGAGAAGTATTTAATTTAAAGGGGGGCATCATCCATAAGGGAAAAGGATCCATGCTCTAGTGAATTCCTATGCTTTTTTTATGAAAGGCTGGGGCAAGTTGTTAAAATACTGTTTAGCCAGTCCATATTTTGCAAATGCTTTTTATTTAAAAAATGGGGCCCTATTTTTAATATTCATGCTAGTTATAGCCCACTGTTTTCACCAATGAGACCTTCTCTGACATTTAATGTAGTAATTAGCCAAGGTTCAGTTGTCTACATAAATATAGACAGCAGAGGCACTTATAGTAGCCACCCCTAGAATATGGATTTTTATTATGACTACAATTGACCACCCTCTGAAATGTATATATTTTAATATGTCAAAGTAAGTTGCAGACATCATGATCAAGTATAGTCAGTATTTTTTTAAGTAAAAATATTTCCTAAAAGAGAAATACAAATATCAGTTCTGCCTACAAACTTTATGTAGGCTTTTAATCCATTCTGAATGTATGGAAAGAGGTCCATTTTAATGAAACAAAACAGTCTTTCTTGGAAATGTTAGTTCCCACCAGATCATTGCCAGCCTCAAATTCTGTTGTATCTTGGTATGATTCTCAGATTTTTGAAGCTTTATAACAATAATAATGTTAGAAAAATCAATTGCTGTTAGTAACTTAAAATTTTGGATACAAATCTTCAAGATGCTTTATTGCTTAGTTTGTTAAAGTAGAAATTAGGACTTATATAAGTGTTTATAAATAGTAAGGTTTTGCTTCTGTGCATAGAATGCTGAGGAATCTAAAAATAAAATTGTCAAAAAAAAATGTCATAGCCCATAAATAAAATAATTTGGAAATATGTGTTATCCGTAAAAATTAGTTGTATTTATTCTTTTCTTCATTTCTTATATCTGTTGTCACATAGCACACTCTGTAACGGTATGACAGGCACGCAGCTGCCTTCACAGCCATTGCAGTGCTGGAGATTTTTCTAGGCCTTTAGCACTCTCCTTTCATCTGTAAGGACAGGCAAGGCAGCTGTCTTTATGTACTGGTGTGGTGTTGGCATGGTTTGCTAAGGCAGCTGCTGGTCTGACTTCACAGCTGGGGAAATAGCACTTGGTATTAGCAACAAAATTTAACAGAAGTATGAAAAAGACAATTGGCAGGGGGAAGTCTTTTAATCTTAGATCTTGGCCAGTTCAAATGAAATGGGGCTATTGGTTCCTCCTAAAAATATAGGTAATTAATGGAAGGATATTGAAGTAGTTTTAATTGAGTTTCCTGGTAGCCTTTTCTTTTTTTTTTTTCTTTTCTTTTCTTTCTCTCTTTCCTTTTCTTCTTTCTTTCTTTCTTTCTTTCTTTCTTTCTTTCTTTCTTTCTTTCTTTCTTTCTCTGTTTCTCTCTTTCTTTCTCTTTTTTTCAGAATCTCCCCTTCCTGACTAATTTAGGACTGGGACATACAACTGTGGGTTTTTTGTTTGTTTTATTCAAAAGTGGGCTACAGAGTCAAACCTTTTATCTATGGACAGCATATGACGGGTTTTTCATATATTAACTATGGCTATAATACCTTATTAGAAAATTTAAGAATATTTATTAATTTTTTAATATTTTTTTTAATTTTTTTTTTTTTAAGATTTTATTTATTTGCGAGAGAGACAATGAGAGACAGAGCGCATGAGAGGGAGGAGGGTCAGAGGGAGAAGCAGACTCCCTGCCGAGCAGGGAGCCCGATGCGGGACACGATCCCGGGACTCCAGGATCATGACCTGAGCCGAAGGCAGTCGCTTACCCAACTGAGCCACCCAGGCGCCCTAATTTTTTAATATTTTAAAAGACCAATTTAATTAACTTTAAATGATAAAAGTGCACAAATACTGGTCTAGTGTTGTCCAGAGATCAGTTTTGATGAAGTCCGGGAACGCACTTGAGAACTGTTGGGTAAATTCACATTGACCTCGTAACAGCTCTGACTTTAGGCTTCCAGGACTGGTCCTCTCAGCTTTGTTGACAGAAATTTCATGAGAGAAACTAGTGTTACAGAACCAGATGGATGCAGACATTGCCTGCAGTTGCTCATTTAGCCAGAAATTTGGGGATAATTCTGGGATTTTGAGACTCGTCCTCATCCTCAAAATCCCAGAGATGTCAGTCATGTCTTTAATTTGAGCATAGTCAGTTCTTGAAACTGAGCTATCCTGAGGTAAGTATAAAGCACTGTTCCTGCTATTGACAACTTGTGAATCTCTTGAAAATGTGACTTTATTTCCACCCTTTCCCACCACACTTCCTTGAGTGTGCAGCCTGGATCGGCCAGGGAGTCAGTGTGGACTCTGTTGCCATCTATTTACCCACTTCTGTGGAATTAAAATATAGTCCCTGAACCTCCTCAAGCAACTCAAATATGTTCTAGTTTTTACTCTGCAATTTTAAGTTCACTGTGCTCAGATCTCTTGTCACCTCAGTAGGAAGCTGTGTGCACTAGTTGAGTCTTAGATCTCCAGGTGATTTATCCGATTTAGCTTACTTATTAACCTCCTCAACAAATTTCCTTGCCAGCTGACCACATTAAAATAAGTTAAATGCACATACTATGCTTTACCTTCTTTTTAAAAATTTTTATTTATTTATTTATTTATTTTATTTTATTTATTTATTTATTTATAGAATGCATGCACACAGGGGAAGGGACAAAGGGAGAGAAAATTTCAAGCAGACTCTGCACTGAGAGTGTGGAGCCCATCCCACTCGGGGCTTGATCTCCCAACCCTGAGATCATGACCTTAGCCAAAACCAAGAGTTGGATGCTTAACCAACTGAGCCACCCAGGCACCCCATATGCTTTGCCTTCTTCCATAGCAGCTGGTCAGAGTATTAGCATGAGCATGAACATGAAAAATATTTTTCATCTTAATCTCTTTCTCTCTAATTTATAATATTGAAGTCATAAATTTATGCTGAATAATAAAATGGAAGATATACATATCTACCTTCTCTTTAGATCTGATTAAATTGTTGAAACAGTTTTCTCTTTCATTCCAAGTGACTTACCTTTCGTAATGAATTTAACTTTTTTTTTTTTTTTAAGATTTTATTTATTCACTTGAGAGAAAGAGAGAGACAGAGAAAGCATGAGCAGGGGAGAGAGGTAGAGGGAGAAGTAGACTCCCTGCTGAGCTGGGAGTCTGACATGGGACTCAATCCCAGGACCTGGGATCATGACCTGAGCTGAAGGCAGACGCTTAACCATCTGAGCCACCCAGGCTCCCCTGAACTTAATTTTTTAACACTTAAAACCAAACCTTTCAAAATCATCCTAGCTAATTTGACTTAAAAAGTTGAGTCTAAAATCTTGGAAGAGTCTGAGTTTCATTATAAGCAGCATGTTGATTTAGGAGGACTAAGGGCAGGAAGTTTGACTAGGTGACTTCTCAGAGAGCCTCAAGAATGTAATTTTTAGACTACATTTAGTTTGTTTTGTTCCACAGATATCTTTCTTAACAGTTGTGTAGTATGGGGAAGTGAATGTTGAAGATCTCTGGCTTTAAGTTTATACAAACACAATGTGTTATATACAGAGAAAATAGAATAGTAGTTACAGCTTTGTACTATTTGAGCATCTTTTTTCAACTGGTGATCTGAAAGAATAGAGGGAGTAATGGATCAAGATGTTATACTGCCTCATTTGGGATTGAGGAAGGACTAGAAGATTTGAGGATTTTCATGTATTACTTTAAGATTTTATTTATTTATTTATTTATTTAGTTAGTTAGTTAGTGTGAGCAGGGGAGCGGCAGAGGGAGAGAGAGAATCTCCGGCAGTCTCCATTCTGAGCATGGAGCCTGATGTGGAGCCTGATATGGGGCTCGATCTCACAACCCTGAGATCACGACCTGAGCTGAAATCAAGAGTCTGAGGCTCATCCGACTGAGCCACCCAGGCACCCCTTTCATGTATTTCTCTAAATGATTAAATTTATAAATTAACTACCAAAGATTATATGTCTCACTTTTTCTCAAAGACATATTTTTTTTCTAGCATCTTGGGACTAGCATCTCGTTAATCTGATTTAAAATTTAAATTTTATTTTTAAGCATAGGTTTATATCACTGATTTGTCTATTAGTAGGAAGAAGGGATTATACCTATTTATAAACGATGGCTTCGTTTCAGGTATTTCAATACTAGGTCCAAAAAATCATGAAATATAATCAATGTTGTGAGCTTCATTGCCTTTTCATGTGTGAGAAAACTCTTTTCAACAATTCTTTCTACCCAAGGGTACTGTAGATTGCTTGTACTGTCAATACTTTCCTCCATTTCTTTTGTCCAATACAATGCACCTCCTTGTCCCCTTTTTTTGAGAGTGGTGGTAGAATTTCACCTAGCATTTAAAATGTAGATGATGCATTGTTTGGAAAAGTCGGCTTTGAAGAAAGTAGTTTAAATCTAAGTGAATTATCACCTAGGTTGTGTGTGTACCTAGACCAGCAATCCGATACTGTGGGAAAACTACACGCAACTTTGGAGATGGTGAAGAAAGAAAGACTCTGCTCTATAGATGCTTTTGCTGTGAAATAAAGGCAGGGCTTCTTAATCACTTGTCTGTTGTTCTTTCAGAATTTTGTAGTATATAACCATCCTGCAAGACTGAGGTCGAAAGCATACTATATAAGAGAAACCTTAGAAGTAGTTTGTCTAGAGTAAGACTCCTGTAGTGACAGCTTTCCAAAACAGAGGAAAGAATCTGAAAATAATGTGGTGTTCTAAAAACAGTGGCCACAGAACCTCTGAATTAGAACCTGGTATCTTCTTACCAGACATTTCTGCTTGGTATGTAATCCATTAATCTCACTCCAAATGTAAAGAATCAGAGTATCTGCGGATGAGGCCCTGAAATCAGCCTTCAGTACATCCCCCAACTACTTCAAGTACTTGCTAAAAATTCAGAATTGATGTTTCTGGCCCTTTTATAAAGAGCTTTATCAACCCTCATTAACATGTATTTCTTAATAAGATTATTTGGTTTCCCAACAAAGAGGAGTACTTCTAAAAACTATGTGGGAATCACAGACCTGTACCTCTGAAAAAATAATACATTTTATGTTAAAAAAAAAAAAAAAGAAGATAGCAGGAAGGGAAAAATGAAGGGGGGGAAATCAGAGGAGAAGACGACGAACCATGAGAGACTATGGACTCTGAGAAACAACTGAGGGTTCTAGAGGGGAGTGGGTGGGGGGATGAGTTAGCCTGGTGATGGGTATTAAAGAGGGCACGTACTGAATGGGGCACTGGGTGTTACACACAAACAATGAATCATGGAACACTAAAAAAAAAAAAAGCCATGTGGGAAATTGAGGCAGGTTCCAGCATGGCAGGAGGGATTGATAACATTGTGGAAAGAGACCAGAAAACTAAAAGGTGTCCTCCTTAAAAGGAATTTCCTTAAAAGAATACTTAGTAACAGTTTCTTAATGATGATGGAACCTAGGCTGATTTTTTGTTTATTTTTATTACAAAAATAATTTATTGCATGCACAATAAATTTTTACATGCAGTTATGGTCACAGCGACCTAAAAGGGCAAGTAAGTATGTGTATCTCTGATTAGGTAAACTTTTTGCGTTAAAACCATCATGTAGGCAAAAGGATCAATAAAATAATGGGCTGATTGATGACATATGAAATGTTTGATTGCATGACTGCATCATGATGATACTTAAGTAATCAGTATGTCACTCAGCCAGAAACAACTTTGTCAAAGGAGTGTGTCCTGCTTCCAAATGTGTAAGGATGAGGTGTGACCACGAAAGATTTTTTTTTTTCAGTCTGAACAAAATTTTCTTGAAGGGAAGGATGAAAGTCAGTAGTGAAATCAGGTGAGGTAAACGAATCCATTCTTAGGAATTTGTAGAGAAACTCTGCCCTGATCTTTCAGTAAGTGTCTCTGAAACTGTGATTGCTAGTACATGTGGATAGAAACGGAAAGTCAGAGCAATAGTCAACACAGAACACCCCAGCACGCTCCTCCCCACTCTCAGAGCTGGCTCGGCATATCCAAAGAGTCCTCCACTCATAGATTTTATGTTAAATGTTTGGCTTCACTTAATATTTGTAAATGCATATAAACACTATTTTGTTTCTTTTTTAATTTATGTGTGTGATTGTATCAGAGTTCCCCGAACAGAAAACCCATTTATATCACTGAACTGATAGTCCAGCTTCTCTAGAAATCATTTAGGTCATAACTTGACAGTCAATTAATGTACCTTTTTGACAGATTTGCAAAAAAAAATTGTCCAGTTTCCTATCAGTTCTCCTCATTAAATTTTTATGAAAAAAATGTTTAAGTTTATATTTAAATTCTACTTGGTTAACATACAGTGTAATACTGGCTTCAAGAATAGAATTTAGTGATTCATCACTTATGTACAATACCCAGTGCTCATCACAACGAGTGCCCTCCTTAATACCCATCACCCATTCAGCCCATCCCCCACCCACCTCCTTCCATCACCTCTCAGTAGAGTCTCGTATGGTTTGCCTCCCTCTCTCTCTCTCTCTTCTTTTTTTTCCCCCATTTCCTCTACCAGTTTTCTCATGTCAAACACTTTAGTTTGGATTTAACTTGTCTGAACAAATGGACTTTACCAATGTCTTTGGGGAGAGAGGAAACACTGGCAACAAATAGAGATTCACTGCTAAAACTTCAACCCATAACGTGTCACAAAATGTTAGCATTCAATCATTTTACTTCTCTTGACCCAATAACACAGTGAAAAGAACACAGATTGGAATCAGAGAGATCAGGGTTTGAATCTTGAGCTGTACTATTTTTCATCTGTATGACTTTGGGAAAGTTTTTTCACCTGGAGAATTGTGATAGTAACATCTATCTTGAAAGTTGTTTGTGTGAGATAAGTGAAATAACATGTAAATAGTAGGAGTTAAATAAAGCTCCATTAAAAAAAAGTTCAGTGTTCAGTGAAGGCATGTGTGTATCTATGGCATATCCCCCACCTTGTCTTGGTAATGTGGCATTACATTTCACTTGATAGACAAGCATTCCCCCACAGTACGTTTATTTAGTAATTAAATCAGAAGGAGTCTATATGTTCTTAAAAGTTGTATTATTTGTTGACAGGTCTTCATTTGTCTAGTTTGCCTTTATTTATGAACATGATTTGGTGGTATACTACTGAATACAGAAAACAGATTAATTGGCTTCTATAATAAGAATACTCTAAAAATATAACATGAATAGGGGCGACTGGGTGGCTCAGTCGGTTAAGTGTCTGCCTTTGGCTCAGGTCATGATCCCAAGGTCCTGGGATCGAGCCCCGCATCGGGCTCCCTGCTCCGTGGGAAGCCTGCTTCTCCCCCTTCACTCCCCCTGCTTGTGTTCCCTCTCTCGCTGTGTCTCTCTGTCAAATAAATAAATAAAATCTTTAAAAAAAAAAAAAAGAAAGAAAAATATAACATGAACTCTGCTTGTGTACAGTGAGGAGAAATCCAGATCACAAACCAGGTACTTTTTTTCATTGCTTTTTTGGTGATGGCTTTTAATTTTTTTTTTTTTTTTTTTTCCTGAGAGAGAGTGCCAGTGGGGCAAGGACAGAGGGAGAGGGAGAGAATCTCAAGCAGGCTCCCTGCTGATCATGGGATCTGACAAGGGCTCTATCTCAGGACCCTGATATCATGAACTGAGCCAAAATCACGAGTCGGATGCTTAACTGACTGAACCACCCAGGCGTCCCTCCGGTGATGGTTTTTAAACACCATGTAGTAAATCAGCATCACTTAATAGAGTACAGCTCTGTCTCTCTCATTTATTTAATAGCTGCTTTGGAAACACTTTTTTTGGCCATTTAAAAAAAATTATTTTATTTTTTTCCAAAAGAAATACATGGACAGGTTAGCAGAATCACAAACAGCTATGTGGTTTAATACTAGTTTACAAAATGTGTCATGGAAAAAGAACAATATAAATCAAGGGATTAAGTCCACATTTTACATGGTTTCAGAACTCATTAGATCTTCTCTTTGTAGCTTCCTGGCTCCTATGCAAGATGTCAGAGGAGAGTAAGCATATTAAATGTAAAGTATTAGAGTATACCTTTAAAAAAATAAAAACAGAAAGTGATTTCCTTTCTAACCCAGTTTTATAGTGTAAGGCACTATCAAACTATGAAAGGTAAAAATACACTCTGTATTATCTTTGATTTAAGAAATAAAAAATTTCATTATTTTCCACTTACTCCATTTCTATCAGTGATGACACACACAAATTATGGTTATCTGTTGTTGATGTTTTTTCAGTCTACTAAAACTGAGAGATGCACGTCACATGGGCTGGTCTTTCAGGCTATGTAAAGTAGTGTAAGTCAGCTCTATCTTCATTAAACTTTCTGAACTATAATTTTGTGATTGTCCACTACTACTTAAAATGATAAACTATGAGATTTTTCCATTCCCAGTCCCTTAAGTACTAATTCCCTCTTCCTACTTGTCTCTTGCTATAGCTTTCATGTGAAGTTTTATATGATTTTCAGTGGAACAGGTTTTGAAAACACATAAGGTATCTTTTAAAAAAAAGATTTTCTTTATTTATTTGAGAGAGAGAAAGTGTGCGCACGCACGAATTGGGGGGAGGGGCAGAGGGAAGGGGATAAGCAGGCTCCCCACTGACCAGGGAGCCTGACACAGGGCTCCATCCCAGGACCCTGGGATTATGACCCGAGCTGAAGGCAGATGCTTAACCGACTGAGCCACCCAAGCGCCCAAACATATATCTTTAAGAAGAAATGAGTTACCCTTTATTTCCATTATTATTAGTGATAATAAATTAAATTTTGGCCTCATTTAAGAAGGCAGTAATTTAGGGGCTTTTCACTGGTTCTGAAACTAAGAGCATATTTATTACAAAATAGAGAAATTTGTCATATCACCATGAAATAATGCTATTATTAACATTTTAATTTTTTCTGGGCAAGGATATTTTTTAAAAGATTTTTTAATTAATTAATTTATTTTTGTGAGTGAGGGGAGGGGCACGGGAGAGGGAGAGAATCTCAGACTCCCTGCTGAGCATGGAGCCTGATACGGGGCTCTGTCTTACGACCCCTGAGATCATGACCTGAGTTGAAATTAAGAGTCAGATGCTTAACCGACTGAACCATCCAGGAGCCGTAGCAAGCATATTTTTTAAAAGGTGGGTTACCATCATATCTCATATTTTATAATCTATTTTCATTTATTAACTATAGAGTAAAAATATTTTTATCATATAGTCTCTTAAACTATATTTTTTCTTGGTTGTATAGTATTCCTTGTAGAGATGTATCCTAATTTATTTAACAAATCTGCTATGGTTAGATACTTGGCTCTTTCTAAATTGTTTGTTCTTAAGCTATAGTAAACATCTTGATGTCCATCTCTTCTCACTTGTTTTGGTTAAAATCCTAAAAGTAAAATTCTGGGCCAACTGGTATAAACACTCATATTGCGGAATTGCTCTCTAGAAAGGTAGTAGTACTGGTTTAAAATCCCAACAAGGTAGTACTGTTTTTTTTTTTTAAAGATTTTATTTATTTATTTGACAGAGAGAGAGCACAAGTAGGCAGAGAGAGAGGGAGAAGCAGACTCTCCACTGAGCAGGGAGTCCGATGCGGGGCTCGATCCCAGGGACCTGGGATCATGACCTGAGCCGAAGGCAGCCGCTCAACCGACTGAGCCACCCAGGCGCCCCAAGGTAGTACTGGTTTAAAATCCCAGCTAGTCTGTTCCTTTGCAAACATAGGTATTCCGTTTTCAAATATTAATCATATCAATAGCAAAAGTATCTAGATTTAATTTGCATCCATTTGATTAATAATAAAATTGAGCATTTTTTTTCTTTTGTTTGGGGAGCAGATAGAAGTTGGGGGCCTAACATGTCCTTTATCTCTGGGAAATTTCTAATTATATTCTGTGTTCATTTATGTCTTGGTGTGCCTTAATTTTTTTTTTTTTTTTTTTTTACTTCTTTAAGCCCAAATATTGATTTGAGGTAAAGGTAAACATAACAGAAGTCTTTTGTGGTATAAAATACCAAAATGTAATATTCTTATGGAACTAATAGCTTATATTGTAAGTTTTCTACAGGGAATGTGTAGTTTACACGTTTTTTATTCTTGAGACTATATTGCCGTTCTTTCGTATTTTATTTCAATTTATGACTTTCTAAATATAAATAAAGTTCTAGAATATTCTGAGAATTGGGTGGCTTTTTATTAGGGTTCTCAACTTTAAAGTCAGCAATTTGCAGAGGATCACAAGTCTAAGATCAAATGAAGTCAGAAAACAAATTAACTTTACTATGTGTTCAGGATTTGGACTCAAAGTAATAATAGATGGCAGATGTAGTTGTTTGCCTGTCATGTTAAACAAACAAACAAACAAATAAATAAAAGGAAGAGGAAAGGAATGAAAGACAATTTCCTTACCAAGCAATCACAAAGTTTATTGTCTAGGAAATAAAAAAGAAGAAAACAGAGAAAAAAGAGCCAGCGCTGTGTACTGTGGAGCACACAGATGTTCCTCTTGGCAGCCATACAGTACTAGTCAGGACTGGGGTTTTTGCAGACATAGAATGTGAGCCCTCTTTGTTGGAGACAAAGTGTTGCCTGTGGTGGGAATTGCTGCAGTGATGGGAAAGTATCGTCATGTATTGTTGGATTGCTGTGATTTTCAATAGAGACAGTACATTAAAGTAGCTTTGTGGGCAGCGGATTGTTTCACCCAAGCCTGGCTAATAACACACTCCTCTTGGCAAACTCTATTTAAAAGGTAGAACTGGCATCATTTTGTGGTCATGGAGCTTGTCCCATACTTGGACATCAGAATTACTTGTTGCTAGCACTAGTTTTTAACAACCAATTTATTTAATGTGATCTAACAAAGGAGTTTGCCACTATAAAGTTAGAACTGTAACCACTTTTCAAATGGAACTATTTCTTTTTTTTAATTTCTTTCATTTTTACAATTACTAAACTAGTCTATTTCAGAATTGTTGGAGAAAATACTTTTTAATTGAATTGCTTCTTCTTAGCCCACTTGTTCTTTTAGGATAAGGTTTTGTTACAAAATAGAAGATGTAAAACTTAAATGTTTTACGTTAGCATTGGAGTATTTTTGTTTATATATAAATACTGTATTGTGAAATGTTTAAACCATATGTTTAAATCTAATCACTAGAAAGCAAAAGTTAGTATTTTTTAATTTGCTTGCCAGTGTTACCTGTCCTAGTCTTCCCTGTAATTTACTTGAAGTAGAACAATTAGCTGTCCTGTACTAGATGTTAACAAAGATTTTAACTGTATTTTAAGGTTAAAATTTAAACTTTAAGGATTGATCATTGAATTGTTTTTAGTTACCCTCCCTCTCCCCCTTTTATGTTAAATATAATATTGAATGAATTTTTATGGCCTTTTAGTTGTTATATAAAGTCTGAACAAGAAAGGAGACTATCAAAAGTAGTAGAGACTGGAACCCTTACAATCACCCCTAATTAGATGAGGTTGTTGAATAAGAGTTTGAACTAGTATGTTCATGGAGGTTTAGAGCTTGTAAGAGCCAGAAAAAAGTGAGACCCAGAGAAATTAACCAGTATTATTCTCTTCATTAGTGAGGAGTCAGAACCTAATTGATTATGAAGCTCCGATTCTCACATTTAAGCTCTCTTCTGTATCCTTTAGTCTCATCAAATCAAAGCAACATTTATTATCTAGGCTCCTACTCTGTTGAAGGATTCATCAGATATGATCCTTACCTTGAAGAAACCTACATTCTAGTTAAAAAACAAGGCAAGCACTCATTCAAAGTTGTTGGTAGTGAAAGATTTAAATAGTTCAATAGTAGAAGTCATACCTCTGAGCACTACTTAAATGGCCAAATGAACTATGTCAACAATAATTATTCTTGAAACTCAGTAAAAGGATATATATTTTCAGGCTAAGGTAGTCAGAGGGAGACCTTTTTCATAGAAATTGGGTTTTGAGGGCACCTGGGCGGCTCAGTCGGTTAAGTGACTGCCTTAGGCTTGGGTCATGATCCCAGGGTCCTGGCATTGAGTCCTACATCAGGCTCCTAGCTCAGCGGGAAGTCTGCTTCTCCCTCTCCCTCTGCCCCTCCCCCCTGCTCATGCTCGCTCTCTCTCAAATAAATAAAAATCTTTAAAAAATAAAAAAGAAATTGGGTTTTGAGGTAGTTCTTGATTTTCTTGTCTGCCTCACTGGTGAATTTCCACTTACTCTATAAAATTTAATATAAATACCAGTTATTCTCCCTAGGGCTCCCTGACATTTTTTCCTTAATAGAACTATTTGTATTTACATATACTTCTAGTGTAGTATTCCATATTTTGTTGTAGTTGTTTGTCTCTCCTGCTAGACTCCTAAACTCCTTAAGATCACACTTATTCTTCATATCCTGAGTATCTGTGTGGTACATAATTATAACAAATATATGTTTCAAATTGATATTTGCATGTACTCATACAAATAGGAATTCATATGACAATAACACATTGTTATGGACTGAATTGTGTTCCCCCAAAGTTTATATGTTGAAGCCCTAACCCTTAATGCGACTATATTTGGCAATAGGACCTATAAGGAGGTAATAAAGGGTAAGTGAGATCATTAAGGTGGGATCCTAATCCAACGGAATTGGTGTCCTTGTAAAAGGGGGAAGAGACACATGAGCGTTCTCTTGCTATGTGTGCACTGAGGAAGGGCCATGTGAGGACATAGTGAGAAGGCAGCAGTCTGCAAGCTGGGAGCACAGTCTCTTTCAGAAGCCAAATTAACCAGAACCTTGATCTTGGACTTTTAGCTTCCAGAACTGTGAGAAAATAAATGTCTGATGTTTAAGACACCCATCCTGTGGTATTTTCTTATAGCAGCCCAGGCAGACGAAGACACACATATATAAATGAGTAAGTGCAGGAGTAAATACTGCTTTAGAAAATTTTGAAAGTCCTGCATCCCTAGATCCTACTGCACATCTTGGAAAGCTGTCAACTGCTGTCTGTCTTCATAAGGATCCAACTCTATTGCCAAGTCAGTTGGCCTGCCCCAGAGAACCTTACAGCCAGGCCTATGCCGATTATGATAGGCAATAGATGGTTGTGCACCTGCCTAAATTGTTTGTTAAACTAAGAAGAATACAAGCAGTGTATTAAAGAATCAGTGCAGCTCTACTGTGATCCTGAATGACTTATAACCAAGACAGGCAGTATTATCGATAGAGCTAGATCTGGTTGTTGTAAGTCTGCAATTTGGTATGCCAGCACAGCCCAGATCCCCCTGAAATGCATTTGCCTGTGGATAAATTCCTGATTAGCCCTTGAGCCCTCCCCACCCAGCGTCTTGCCATCCCTGTCCCCTACAATTCATTTTCCCAAGAGCAGCCAGAGTGGTCTTAAAAAGAAATTTAATCATGCATTCCCCTTCTACTCGGGCTCTTCGTGAGCATCTAAAATAAACCCCAAACCTTTTACATTGGTATATGAAGCACTGTCTGGCCTCCCTCCTGCCTTCCTCTCTGCCTCTGGCTCCTGCCCGTCTCCCTGTCACCCAGGGCTCTCCAGCCACGCTGGTTTTCTCTTGCTTCTTCAATCATGCCAGCTTTGTCTTACCTTTGAGCCTTTGAACTAACTGTGCCTCTGCCTGAAATGCTCTACCCCCATCTTTACACAGCTGACTCTTTTGTCATTCAGGGATCCATTTACATGTCACTTCTTCAGAGATTCCTTCCTTCACCACCCAGGCTAATGTCATCCCTCTCCATCATATCACCTTATTTTCATTTTCTGTACAGCACTTACTCCTATCTGGTTTGTTTATTGTCCTTTTCTCCCTACCACAGCGTAAACTGTGAGTGCTGGAACCCTGTCTTAAACACTGGTTACTCCAGCACCTAGGAGAGTACCTGCCACAGATGGGCTTTTAAGAAATACTTGTTGAATGAATAAACCAGTGAAAAATTGACAGGTTGGAGCACCAGATCCAGAGCAAGCAGTCATGCCAGGCCCATCTCCCTCAGCGCTCATACTCTGTTCCCATATGCTTAGTCACATGGGTCCTGCTCTCAACAGAGAGGCCCTCTAGGGTCTAGAAACACACTTCCTCAGAAGTCCAGCTGCTGTTGCCTATCTGGTAGATTAGCTGATATCTATCAAAAGTTAAATCCAATTTCTATGAACAGGGCATCTTTGGAAACTTTTTGTCAACTGCTCTCCGTCCCCAACAGGCATCAACCTCCTGACACATCAATTTGCCAGCCACAGTAAACTTTACAGCCAGGCCTACATTAATTGTGACAGAAAGTAGCTAGTTATACTTGCTACGTGTGCACTGAGGAAGGGCCATGTGAGGACATACTCTCTTGCACAGTCTCACCAGAAATCCTAGTAGGGTAGGTAATCTGGTGATTCCCATTTCACAAAAGAAGTAGCCTTGCCCAAGATTGCATAATGATCATAGAATTGTTCACATAAAATGAGAAAATTGGGAAACAGAATTGTTCTTAAACGCTGTCAGTTTGTTATCCAAGGTTTTAGTTATCTAGTCAGTAAACCAATAAACTATGGCTTTCTTTAGCTATTAATATGACGTGGCATTTGTTCTCTGAACAGAATTTAGCTGCTCATTCGTGTTTTCTTGGCAAGTTAAAAAGCTCCAGGATCTTGAGATTTTTTTTTCTCCCATTTTGTAGGCACTGATTTAGGAAGTGCATTTACATGGCCAAGGGAATCTAGATGCAGGTAAATAGAATTTGAGAGGGGAACTGAGTACTTGTCAAAGTTAAGAATTTCTTTTTTTTTTCTTTTTTTTAAGATTTCATTTATTTATTTGACGGAGAGAGAGGGAACACAAGCAGAGGGAGTGGGAGAGCTCGGAGAAGCAAGCTTCCCGCCAAGCAGGGAGCCCGATCTTGGCTCGATCCCAGGACTCTGGGATCATGACCTGAGCCAAAGGCAGACGCTTAACGACTGAGCTACCCAGATGCCCCGAAGTTAAGCATTTCTTATTAAGGACCACTAATCCCTTTTTATTGTAAAGGGAAAAATTAAGTCACTATTCTATCTTGCTTTGCTTTACCTTAAAAGCATAAGAATTTATTTAGAGATACTTACGTTAGTCAAAATGCTAACCTAACACTGTTCTTTTGGAATTTTAGTATGTTTTGAATGTTGTGTTCTGGGTAGTAATAACTTTAAAATAATATCATTACCTAACCCCAAGGAATTAACCACAGCCTCCTACTAAATAAAAGCAAAAGCAAACAAAAAAGCTTTTATTTATAATTTTAATCATAAATAGGTGCTTTGATTTTGATTCAGAGACTCTGAACTATGTAATATTTCTTTTTTTTTTTTTTTGCAGAATTCCATTCCAAGATTTTTGAGTCGACAGTATTTTACTCTGTTAGCATTTAGAGCAAAATCACTGTAGAGATACCAATGTTCTCAGAAACAACTTAAATCAGAAGGAAAAAAATTCCCTGTGATTTCCTCCATTAATACACAAAACAACCGATTCTCTTTCCGGCCAACTCTGTTAGAAGTTCTTCCTCATAGTAAACTGAAGTGTGCTAAGTTGGCCATCCTATAATTTCTACCCATTTTTCTTATTTCTCTTTTTTGGAGGTACACAAAATAGATGCACGAAATAAATATTGTGACCTCTTTAATATTAAAGCCTTTCAGATTCTTCACTCATGTAATAAGGTCCTTTCTCTTCTTTTGTTTTCTTTTGTTCAACCTGCTACATGTTTTCCTTCCCTTAATTCATCATTCAACATAACATTATTTTACTGTCTTCTTCGGGATAGACCTCAAATAACAAGACCCTATGATTGTGTTACCCAGATAGATGACAATTCTCTAGATATGGTCAGAGAAGTGAAAGGAGATTGGGATTATTATGTGGAATATATATTTGTACTAATTCTGCCGAAAATTCCATTAACTTTTGGGGGAAGCACAGCCACATTGTTGACTTTTATTGAGCTTGAACTTAATCTAAAACCACCTTATCACTTGAAATGCCTTTAAACTAAAGTTAGTTTTATTTTTTATTTCTAATTTCTAACTTCTCTAAGATTCTGTGACCTCAGTTTTTAATTAAAGGGCATGAACTAGAGTGTTTAATAAATATGCCCAGATTTGGAGGTGTGAAGGGCAAATATCAACCAAGGCTTATGAGTGTCAAGTCACAAGCTCTATTCCAAGTCTGAGGGTCTTTTTAAAACCAACCTAACTTCAGTATTGGTCTGTGATAGTTTTATGTCCCACCCCCTGCACCTTCTACTCTCCCTCCTCCTCCCCCTTCCATCTTCTCTCCTCATTGACACTGGTTCTTGGCCTACACCGGAGACTGTTTAAAAATTAAAAACACTCTGGATTGCGTGAAATTTGCAGTATGGGTCCAATTCTTTTATAAAAGATTTTCCTCTCTCACCCTTGCCAGCCCACATAAGCTACTGCAATAATCATCTTTTAAGTATTTGGCTTTCCAAAAGGCATCTGATAGTCTCTTCTCTTGTTGAAAGGGCACAGAAGTCAGGACCAACCTGCTAAAGTAGTTCTATGTCTCGCCAAAGTGGAATATAGCTCTTCACTCTGTTTTTGACTCTGTGGGTTGGGAGGGGACAGGATAGTTTCTCTCTTTCTTGTTGGTATCGCCTTACCTCATAAAGATGTTGAGTAGGTATTTGTTGAAAATTCAACAATACTTATTTAATAAGTAATTAATTTAGAGAGATAGAAACAAGATTAAAAGAAAAAAGGAAACTGAAAATGCATTGGTACAATGAATTTAGAAGTCTTCTGTTCTCTTAATGTAGTCAAAAGTGCAGAGAATTAGGAATCTGGAGACAGAGGTTCTACCAGTGGAGGAAATAATCAAAGATGTTTTAGAGCTGAGGTAATGAGGAGATAACCTCTGCCATAAGGTAATTTTTGAGCTAAATTTACTCTTGTTGTATATGTTAGTAAGTGTTAGGTTTTCAAGCACTGTGGAAGTGATTTTGAAAATCTTTTGGTCATGAAAATATATCCTTAACTGCAGTAAATCTTATATAGCTAACATAAGATGATTCAGCCCTTTGCTTAGATGAAAATACATATTAATCTCTTCAGTATTCATAATGGCAAAACAACTTTGCTCATCTTATATTTGACATTTAAAAGTGCAGTTCTAATTTTGACCTTCTACATAATATCTGTACTGCATGCACTTGTTAGGAAATTAAAGCTTGAATTGGGCAAGATTCAACTTGGCCCAGAAACTACCATGAATGATTCATTTGGAATTTGACTGAGACAAAGACTCAGAGAATCTAACTTATGAACACATTAACCAATGCTTTTTGAACAAGGTCAGGGACCAAACACATTTTGAAGAGCTTTTTCCCAAATGTACATGTATCTCCAGCTCTACCCCATTGATTTTGATGGGGTAGGTCTGGGTTGGACCCCTGGCATACGTACTCTTAAGAAAAGAAAAAAGAAAAGAGAAGAAAAGGGAAAAAATTGTAAAAAGCTTCCAGGAGCAATTCTGTTACGCCTTCCAGTTCTGACTCCCTGTAGAGTCAACAAATCTGTCCCTATAAATTGTAAAGTAATTTCTGGATTTTATTAGCCCCTTCCCTCAGCTCCAAATTCAAACTCAGAAGAATGCCTTCAATGAGTTTTATGTTCCTTTGTTTCTTTTATATACATTGAAGATTGCTACTAGACTTGTTCATTTGAACAGTGTTCTGGTGTCTTCTATACATCCATATTTGACGTTATTATCCTTTCAGTTGTCTGTTATACTTTATAGAAGTATGAATGTGGTGAATTTCATAATGGCTAGTATTTATTGAGTATGTATTATGTGCCAGGCACATTCCATACCTTATAATGCATGAAGCCTCACATCAGCCTTGCCAGGTGGTATATATTAACCTCCTTTTACAGATAAATTAACAGTCCATTCAAGGTAAGTTTCTTGTACTCAATCACAGTCAAACCTAGATCTTTCTATAACTATATAAAGCTCATACTCCTTCCTCTGTTCTACACAGACAAAACTTTTCTCTGGCAATAAATACATATATTTGCTTAAAAATTATATACCCCAAAATGTATCCCTTTTTGCTTCGCTGTCATAATACTTGCTCCAGGTTTGATCCCAGCGTGAGTCATCAGCATATCTCAGGTGTCTCAAATCTTGATACATCTTATTTTGTAGCTCTGAGAAAAGATTATTGATTCTATATCTAATATATTACATTGTATGCATATTCCACATTATTAAAAAGTAAAGTTATTATAATTTAAAGATGTTTCGTTTTCACATTTCATAAATCAATGCTTGAATGAAACAAAACTTCTGTTTATGGTGACACAGAATACTGGCTAGCATAGTAAAGGTTAAAAAGAACTTGGTTAAGGGGAAAAACAAAATCATACATTTATATTAGAATTACAGAAAAAAATGAAAATCCTTATTTAGGACGATTGCAACTGGAGGGCAGTTTGGTATTAGGAACACTATCTGTTGCTCTGGCCACAATGGCAAGTAGGTTTCCAGTTGCCAGTTGATTTGCATTGTTTATTTTGGCCTAGCAAATAAGCACATTCGCTCTCTAGTTTTTTTTTTAAAGGGATAATCATTAGTTTTTTCAAAGGGCTTTTGGTAGCAGAAGTTCTAGTTATAATAATTTTTGTTTCCCATTTACATCTTCTGATGACCTGGGATAATAAATTAGAACTAAAGATTTGTGCTGCATTTTAAATTTTTTTTTTTTTTTTTTTTTTGACAGAGAGAGACACAGCAAGAGAGGGAACACAAGCAGGGGGAGTGGGAGAGGGAGGAGCAGGCTTCCCGCGGAGCAGGGAGTCCGATGCGGGGCTCGATCCCAGGACCCCGGGATCATGACCTGAGCCGAAGGCAGATGCTTAACGACTGAGCCACCCAGGTGCTCCTGCATTTTAAATTTTAATGAGTGGAAATATTGGAGAGCTGTAGAACTTTATGAACACTTACTACCTTCATTTTGTTAACCATAGCTACTGTGCTTGATAATACAGTATGGATAATATGGTGGTGAGAAAATCTTGAAGGACATCTAACAGACTGGACAGAACGAAGCAATAGACCAGATAGGTCAGGGAAACATGGCAGATGGTATTTTGAAAAAGTGAGACAAATCCAGAATGCACCAAGTAGTTTGCATAGGGTTCACTTGTTAATTGAATATTTAAGGCTATAATAACATTTTATATATTTTACATAGCTAATAAAAATTATTAAAATCTTGCATTTTATATATATGTTTTGCACTTAAAGTCATTTTACACTATATCAGTTTTCAAATACTTAACATTGTATAAAAGTAGAACAAAATCATAGAACTGCAAAAGATCTTAGATCTTTTCTAACACTGCTTTTCCTTTTATTTAGTTTATTTATTTTAAAGATTTTTATTTATTTATTTGACAGAGAGAGAGAGAGACACACAGCGAGAGAGGGAACACAAGCAGGGGGAGTGGGGGAGGGAGAAGCAGGCTTCCCGTGGAGCAGGGAGCCCAGTGTGGGACTCGATCCCAGGACCCTGGGATCATGACCTGAGCCGAAGGCAGATGCTTAACGACTGAGCCACCCAGGCGCCCCATAACACTGTGCTTTTTAAAGATGGGAAATTGATGTCCACAAAGTTCATTTGAAGAACAAAGTACACACATTTCCACATGTGCTCTCTCTCTCTCACACACACACACACACACACATGCACACGGACAAGTTTCTGGCTTCACATAGAGATAATATTACTGTGAACATTTGTATAAATTCGAAAAAATCAAATAGGTGTTAATTGAACCAGTAGAAATATTTTAACTTTTTCTTTTCAAAAAGGAAAAGAAAAAATTTACTTCTAAAGTCTTAAAACTTTAAATGAATTATATGAAAATCAGAAAAAGTTCTAAACTATTTTAATTCATTGGAATAAAAACATAGATGTCTAATGATTTCAAAAGAACTATTTTTAAAAACCTCTGAGAATTATGATTACAGCAAGACAGCTAAATTGACTAGCAAAGGCAGAATTCCTCACAATATTCTCTTTAGATACTGAGGTTTAATCCAAGCCTTATATTTGTCAGTTTTGTATTATTAATATATTTATATCAAAGAACTAGTCACAGGGATTCTCTCTATTTTAAGTCTGTAAGAACCATCACTAGCATGCACTGACAGATGTTAAAGAATGTCTATGGAAAGAATGTCAAAAACCTCTCCAAAGGAAAGTCTTTAAAGCATGTCCTTAATAAAGAAATGCAAAACCAGATTTAATTGCCCTTTTCCTAAACAGCTCAGCCATGCAGGCTCATTTACTACAGCATATGGTCTGAGAAAGCACACAGTGGAAGAGAGCAGTCATGGTGAAGGCTGGGATTGAATCCATTTAGGCTGGAGTTCACAAAGATCAGTCAGAAGCAAGCACTTGAAGTTAAAAGAAAGAAACACACCAAGCAGTAGAAACACAGGCTATTTTTATTTTGAATGTGCTCATTGGAGACATCCTGTTTGCCTGTCAAGACAGCAGTATTATTCAGTGGTTTTATTATGAAATAAAAGATTTCTGAAAAATAATATCTGGGATGTTTTTCCTAATTAAAAAAAAAAGTAAAAAAAGAGACAAAATTGCATGAAGCCACAGAGATTTCTTTTTTTTTTGGATGTTATTATTTGTTACCACTGAAAGTCATCATTTTTCTAATGGGGGAGCAGTCAAAATAAAATGAGTCAGATGACAACAGTGTGTTCTACGTTTTATTTAAAAGGGAAGACATTATAAGCTTATATGAAGTGGTAAATTCTTACCACCCCTAAAGGGATTAAGTTTATAGTTCTTGCCAGAAGTCACAGGTAATTGAGAACTTGAGAAAAGGAAGAGGAAAAAAAAATCTGTGAATCCTTTCATACCACTTTGTAGCATTAGGCAAGTGATTTTACTTCCATGTATCTTAATTTTATGCCTGTAATATGGGGAAAGCTATCTTTATGGAGAACTTAACTATAACCTCAAAATATCTAATAAGACAGTTGAGCTGCTTATGGGTCTAGTACAATGTCACACATGGAATTGAGGAAGAATACAAAAGGTAACAGAAAGGAGAGAAATGTTTGAGGGGTTAGTGATGGCAAACAGGTATCTGACTTTATTATTGCTGAATCTAATTAGTGGTATTTATTATAACAAATTATTTCAGAATGCTATTTTGCCTGCAAAACTAGCCTTTCTGCCACAATGTATATTTATATATTGTGGGACAAGTATGCTTACTTGCCAATTTGTCTGAAGTGGCAATGTGATGTGGTTTTTTAAATTAAATTTAAATTAATTAAGTATAATTTAAAAGTTCAGTTCCTCACTCAACACTAGCCATATTTCAAGTGCTCAAGCCTTATCTAAAGTGTTTCTGTTTTCACAAAAAGTTATGTTGGGCTGTGGTGTTTGGTATTATTGATATTTTTGTTAAGTTTTTATCGTTCCATTTCAATGAAATATAAGAACATAAATCATGTATCTTAGATGGCAGGTATAGAGGGGACTGATCTACCAATGCAAAGAGTAGGCCAAAGGTTAAACTACAAAGAAGATACACTTACCACATGTAGCAAAACACAAAAATGAAATGGCGGTGTTGTTTATGGTGATGTGATTTTTCTGAAACAGTGAACATTCTGAACAAAGTCTTCTCTTCATTTACACAGTAATCACACTTCTGGAAATTTAGTGTATACTTAAACTTTTATTTAAAAAAATAACTTGTTATCTTTAGCAGATATAGTTCTAGGCTTAGATAATTATAAGTAGGTTTTCCACCCACATCAGTGTCTAGCACAGATGCAGGACAACTCTGTTGTGCAGAGAGTTCTGTATATTCCAGAATGTCTCCATTCCACCCACCCCCTGCTAAATGTCAACCTGATCATTGTGACAACCAAAAAGTACCTCTAAGCATTTCTGACACATTTTAGAAAATCTGTGCTTTATGGTGGGCCCAATATTCAAGACAGTGGGTCCATCCAGCCTCTTAAAAGATAATCATCTTAAACCTGCTTTTTGTTGGATACTTTTTATTGATTTATCTTTCTTCTTCCATATTTTTAATTTGAAAACATAATGCTGCTGTGCATCTAATTCTTCTTTTAGAACACCTGCCCTTATTCATTCCTAATAGGGTAGACTTTATTAAGTGACCAAGGATAATAAAAGAAAATTTTTTCTTTACATTTATTATGGATTTTTTTTTTTAAGATTTTCTTTATTTATTTGACAGAAAGAGAGACAGCGAGAGAGGGAACACAAGCAGAGGCAGTGGAGGAGGGAGAAGCAGGCCTCCCGCAGAGCAGGGAGCCCGATGTGGGGCTCCATCCCAGGACCCTGGGACCGTGACCTGAGCCAAAGGCAGACACCTAATGACTGAGCCACCCAGGTGCCCCTATTATGGATTTTTATATCCCTTAGAAAATAAAGCTGTATGGCTTTGTATGGCTTTGAGCATTAGCTCCATGAGCTTGTGCAGTAAAGTCCTGGGTTTCCTTAAGAAGCACTTTGGAAATAAAACAGAAGTAATTATCACAGGGCCATGATGTGTCAATAAAATGAGAACCCATTTCTTTTCCTTCAAGAAAGATAAACAGACTTAAAATCTAGAGCGGGGCTGCTTAATCTTAGAGGTCCATGGTTGACCTTCAGGTAATCTGTGAACCCCTTTCACATTGTAGTAAAATTTTGTTATGGGTATCTGTGCAATTTATAGAAGAGTCCATTGATACAATCAAAAGAATGAGGAAGAACTAGATAAAAGAATAATAAAACTCCATTATAAAAAGAAGACAGAGGAGACAGATTCAGGTTTAGAAAAATCATGAAAGGGGATGGTTGATTAGGTTAGAAGTTAAGGCTACTATTGAATTTAAAATGAAGCTAAAGATTGCTTCTTGGAGGAACAAATAATGAATCTATAGAAATTGTTGTCTTCCTCTTCTAAGAAATGGTATGTGCTAAAAATACAAATAGATTCATAAAAGGTTTAACTCCACCAGAAGTTAATGAAGCAAGAGGGATAGCAGATAAGTAAAATGAGACACCTTTTCCCGCCCCTCAATCTTCCTGAGCCCCTCCCGAAAAAAGTACAAGAGTAGATAAATCAATGTGACCCTTTTGTGACTGACAGTGTATGTGGTTTTCTTGTTTTTAGTTATGTTGTGGTCAGTGCTGGGAAATGACCGTTCAGTGTGTAGTTCTCTGAATTTTGCTTGCTTTTGTTCAGAGCTATTTTGCCTCACATCCTTATTGGAAATGCAACATTCATTTCAAAAGAAATGGTTTTCATTTTTGTAGAACATTTTTGTTACAATATATTTTAAAAGAAGAGTGCTTATACCATTAAAATAAGTAAAATTTGAATCAAAGCAAATATGGGAAGAAAACCCACCTCCAAATTTCCCTTCTGTATGAATCTTTTATTGATTCCATTGTAACTGAAAGTGCTCTTGTACTCTGCATCACTCCAACATAGAGGATCAGTTTTTACTGGGTTCATGTTGATGATGATGATGCTGGGGGGGGTGAGTGATGGTGATAGCTAACAGTTAGGAGCATTTATAAGGGCTCAGCATGTGTTAATTTACTTCATGCTCACAAGAACCTAGGACATGGGTTCCCATTTTACAAATGAGGACACTGAAACAGAGATAAAGTAGCTCAGAGTTATATATCTATAAGTGATAAAACTTCACATGTCTAGTTATCTGACTCCAGAGTCCATGTTCTCAATCACTACATTGCCTTTTCTGGATTTTTATACTTAGGCCAAAATATTTGAATAAAGTGACCATTTAAAGTCTGCGTAGGGGCACCTGGTGGCTACTCTTAAGTGTCTGCCTTCGGCTCAGGTCACGATCCCAGGGTCCTGGGATCGAGCCCCGCATCGGGCTCCCTGCCCAGCGGGAAGCCTGCTTCTCCCTCTCCCACTGCCCCTGCTTGTGTTCCCTCTCTCAGTGTGTCTCTGTTGTCAAATAAATAAAAAAAAATCTTCAAAAAATTAAAAAAAACAAAAGGCTGCGTAAATCTGAGAAAAGAGTTTACTGGCATATTCATTTTATTTTCTTGTTTATTTTTTTTTAAAGATTTTATTTATTTGAGAGAGAGAGAGCATGAGCAGGCAGGAGGGGCATAGGGAGGGGGAGAAGCAGACTCCCGGACTGGAGGCTGGATCCCAGGACCTGGAGATCATGACCTGAGCTGAAGCCAGACGCTTAACAGACTGAGCCACCCAGGTGCCCCTGGCATATTCATTTTAAATATTGTAATGTGGAACAATGGAAACCCAAATGGGAAGACTAAGTAATATTAGTGATTATCAAAGACTACAATACTGAAGGTTCACCTCGAATTACATTGGAAGAAATGGAGTTCTCAGAAATACATTAGTTATTTCTTTTTTTTTTCTTTAAAAAGTGTTTCAAAGTTAAAGTAAGGATAAACTCCATATTAATTGTATGCTGCTATTTCTGTTGGGGAAGTATGCTGACCTTTCCATGTCCTGGATTTTCCAGAACGGATAGTCTTGAGTGCAGGGGAGGCAACCCCACTCCAGACCGTCAGTGGGCTTTGTTCAGGGAACTCTTTTTAGGTGCATTTCTCCATGATACATTCCTGACTTTCTTTTTTTCTTTTCTTTTTTTTTTTTTAACCTGTCTAAATTACCCTAGAAGACTGTCGTCACTTATGGAAAACATCTGTTACTCTTGAATCTTGTTAATGGTGGTCACAAAGTTTTGTCACAGGTCCTCATTTTACTGGCCTTTTGTATTTATGTAGACTGTCCTGTCCTCCTGCACTTGACTGTATATAATAAACATAATTCTAGGCCAAATTTTTTTCAAGTGGTGACCAGAGGAGCCTGAGTAAGAATCACTTGATAAGCTTGCGAAAAAGGTAAATTCCTAAGTTCCACCTCAGATTTGCCACCTCACTCTCAGGGTTGCTTCCCTCTATTTGCATTTTTAACCAGTACCTCAGGTGTTTCTGATATACTGGAAAGTGTGAAAACCACTGTTCAGAAGGCTACATTATGTGAAATGTCGTCATGGTACTGTAAGAGACAGATATGAAATCCCCACCCTGAAGGATCTTATAGTCTGTTAAAGGAGATAACACATGGAAGTAACTGTAATAATACAGAGTAAAAATGAAGTACCATAAAAGTAGAAACAGCTACTCTAGATAGCAGAAGTAAGAGAATCTTTTAAAGGTTTTGTTTTGTTTTGTTTTATGTAGTGCACAATGCATATATTTGGATAATTCTTCTTTCAACACACATAAAGGCCTGCAGTTTGTTTTTCATCTCCCATTTCCATCTCACTGGGTAATTCCCAGAATTTCCATATTTTTTAGAGATGAAGGCAAAGCATTAAAATCATTAAAAGCTACTGCATCTGGGTGGCACAGTTGGTTAAGTGTCATATCCTTGGTTTCAGCTCAGGTCGTGATCTCGGGGTCTTGAGATCGACCCCAGTGTCGGGCTCTGTCCTCAGTGCGGAGTCTGCTTGAGATTCTCTCTCCCTCTCCCCCTCCCACTCTTTTTCTCACTCTCTAAAATAGGTAAACAAATCTTTAAAAAAAAAAAGAAAAAGGCTACCACATCTAAAAATGAGAACAACCTTTGCCTTCCATAAATTACCAAGCATACTGGGCACTCATGGTGTTTCTGTTTTTATTTTAATTGGAGATTTTTATCATTTACAGAACCACTTATACTGTGAACTTCTTCTTTACTATGACTTTGCCCAGAATTTTTTGTCCCTAGTGTTTGTGACGTGTTCAGCTGTTTCTATAAAAAGCCACTGTTCATCTCCTCATGATTAGTTTATAATCTACCGATGAGTAATACTCCTAAAACTAAGTGAAGAGAAAGAAGCCAACAATTGAACAATGGAAGAAGAAAACTAACATTTATTAACCACTATATGCTAGGCACAGTGCCAGGCAAATTTCAGAGAGGTTGAGTAAATGGACCAGTCCACACAGCTGCAAAAGCCAAGAAAATAGAAATTCTAGATCATCTGTGACCTGGTGGCTTTTATCATACTAATTTATTGACTGACATTTGAGTACCTGGTACATCAGTACTGGAAGGATCCAGAGATAAATAACAGTGCCAGACCTTGGGGGGGCATACAGACTAATGAGAAATCAGAGACTTATGCAGATAACCAACACAAGTATGTGAGGCGCGCTAACATTTGCAGTCATATGCTAAGTGTCTTCAACATATTATCCCATTTAACCTTCACCTGCAAAGTAGTTGGAATCGCTATCATTGTAGATGAGGAAATTGTGGTTCAGAGAAAGCAAGTTACCCAGGATTACCCAACCAGTAAGTAGCAGGGCTCAGATTTACATTAAGTCTATGACCGCAAAACCTCTTTCTTCCATGGGCATTCCAGTGACAGACTCTTCATTCCAACAAGGAGAAGATCAAGGTTCTCGGGAGCTACATTTGATATATCCAGTTCTGCCTAGAGCTTAAGAATCAATGGGATAGATGATAAGTTCAAGCAGTGCTGGCAACAGAAGCAAAGGTACAGAGGAATAGAAGTATGTGGGAGTGGGCATTAGGCCAACGTATGGAACCCATCTTGAGAAGCAGGCTAGAAATGTGGCTCTGAGAAGATCACATCAGGCCTCAAGCTTCAGCTAAGGGGTGACGAGACTAGGGCGCCTGGGTGGCTCAGTTGGTTAAACAACTGCCTTCTGCTCAGGTCATGATCCTGGAGTCCCGGGATCAAGTCCCGCATCGGGCTCCCTGCTCAGCAGGGGGTCTGCTTCTCCCTCTGACCCTCCCCCCTCTCGTGCTCTCTGTCTCTCATTCTCTCTCTCACAAATAAATAAATAAAATCTTTAAACAAAAAAAAGGGGGTGACGAGACTTGAAGGATTAAGTTCAAGAAATATCTGTTAAAGAAATGAACTAAACTTGCTAACTAAATGTTGCAGGAAAGGAGGGGAGGAGGGGTCAACATGAATCAAAGCTGATTGGATGAATTACTGTGAGTCATGCTGTAAGGACAAATGAAAGAATCTATTAGAACATAGAGTATAGTTCCAAGTAATATAGAAAATAGTGTTCAGTTTTACCTTGTCTGTTCACTAACCTTATTTTCCCAGTGGTTAATTCATATAGAATATGTCTTATAATTGCTGTTTTCTTTTCTTTTTTTTTTTTTTTAAAGATTTTATTTATTTTTTGAGAGAGAGAGAATGAGAGACAGAGAGCACGAGAGGGAAGAGGGTCAGAAGGAGAAGCAGACTCCCCGCCGAGCAGGGAGCCCGATGTGGGACTCGATCCCGGGACTCCAGGATCATGACCTGAGCTGAAGGCAGTCGCTCAACCAACTGAGCCACCCAGGCACCCCTAATTGCTGTTTTCTAAGAATATAAAGCTATGCCTCAATTAATGTTCTAGGATATCTTCAATTTTTTAAACAAAGTAAGATCTATGCTGTCAAATACACACTCATGTATACATACATGTAAATATACATATAGAAGGACTAGAAAATATGACTGACTTCACTGTTTTACAGTTTTACAAAAGAACATTTGCTTCTACAATCAGAAAGAAAAATATGTTTTTAAAAAAACCAAGAAGCCTGGGGCATCTGGGTGGCTCAGTCGGTTAAGCGTCTGCCTTTGGCTCACATCATGATCCCAGGATCCTGGGATCAAGTCCTGCATCCGGCTTCCTGCTCAGCGGGGAGCCTGCTTCTCCCACTGCCTGCAGCTTCCGTTGCTTGGACTCTTGCTCTCTCTGTCAAATAAATAAATAAAATCTTTAAAAAAAAAACAAAAACTGAATAGCCTTCATTTTTACCTAATGGACCATTTATAAATTCCTTCAGAACACCTAATCAAACATCATGTGGAGACTACTCATTATATGTTCTACAAAATTCCTTTTCCAGTGACCTTTTTGGCATACTTTGTTTCTTTACTTTCCATTTATGTAAAATTATTTAATTTTAAAATTAACTTAGGACGCCTGGGTGGCTCACATCGTTATGCGTCTGCCTTTGGCTCAGGTCATGATCCCAGGGTCCTGGGATCGAGTCCTACATCGGGCTCCCTCCTCGGGGGGAAGCCTGCTTCTCCCTCTCCCATTCCCGCTGCTTGTGTTCCTGCTCTCGCTATCTCTGTCTCTGTCAAATAAATAAATAAAATCTTAAATAAATAAATAAATAAATAATAAAATTAACTTAGAATACTCAGAGTGCACAGGCATACCTCAGAGATAATGCAGGCTTGGTTCCAGACCACCACAATGAAGCAAATATTGCAATAAAGTGAGCCAAATGAATTTTTTGGTTTCCCAGTGCATATAAAAGTTATGTTTACACTATACTTTAGCCTACTAAGTGTGCAATAAAAGCATTGTATCTAAAAAAGCAATGTACAATTCACCCTTGAACGATGAAGTAGTTAAGGGCGCTAGCCTCCATACAGTAGAAAATCTGTGTATAATTTTGGACTTCCCAGAAACTTAACTACCAAGAGCCTACTCTTGACTGGAAGTCTTACGTCTTACTGATAATATAAATAATCAATTAACGTGTATTTTGTATGTTATGTGTATTATATATACTGTATTCTTATAATAAACTGGAGAAAAGAAAATATTATTGGGGGCACCTAGGTGGCTCAGTCAGTTAAGTGTCTGTCTCTTGGTTTCAGGTCAGGTCATGATCTCAGGGTCGTGAGATCAAGCCCCACCTCGGGCTCAGTTCTGGGCATGGAGCCTGCTTAAGATTCTCTCTCTTCCTCTCCCTCTGCACCTCCCCTGCTTGTGCTTACTCTTTCTCTCTAAAAAAAACAAAAACAAAACAAAATGTTATTGAGAAAAATCATAAGGAATAGAAAATATATTTACAGTACTGTACTGTATTTCTTGGAAAAAATCCACATATAAGTCAACCTGTGCAGTTCAAACCCTACTGAAAGGTTAGCTGCATATACTTTAATTAAAAAATACTTTATTGCTAAAAACTGCAACTATCTTCTGAGCTTTCAACCAGTTGTAATCACTGATCACAGATCACCACAACAGATATAATAACAGTGACAAAATTTGAAATATTGTGCAAATTACCAAAATGCAATAAAGAGACACAAAGTGAGCAAATGCTATTGAAAAAATGGCAGCAATACATTCATTTACACAGGGTTGCCACAAATCTTTGTAAAAAACGTAGTATCTGCAAAGTGCAAAGGGAAGCACAATGAAACAAGGTATACCTGTATATTTAGATCTTTAAAGATTTTTGGATTTCAATCAGTAGCAATATTTTCATTCTCCTGCACCTTTTCGTAATGTTGGTATTGCACTCTTAAAATACTTGATCAGGGAAGAAGGCAAGTGACTTTAGGTTTTCATTTGGTATTGTAAAATATGATTTTATTGATCAAAGTGAGCCATCGTGCATGTTATGGCTGTCATCACACTAATACAGTGTGGTCAAGCCCCAGCGCTAAGCTTCACATTTTGACTTTTTTCCATTTTGCTTTTGTACAATTTCCTTTACTTTAAAAGAAGATTTTTAACGTTAGAAGAAAAAAATGTATCTGAAAATCTTTTCTTCCCCTTGATTTCACTCTCTGATTTTAAAAAATGAATGACATATTAAAATAAATGTCAATTTCAAGAATTGACTTGTTTGAATTTTGGTTTGGACTATGTTTTTATTTTGCTTATAAAATCTTTAAGAGGCACCTTAACATAAAAATTCTGATACATCTAAATTACTTTTCTGTCAAAAACAACTATTTTTCAGATACTGGTATAAAGTTTAAAAAAAAAAAAGAAAGATGTATTAACTTCTTTATTTTGAGCCACCACATTAAAATTAGAATTTGAGTTTTACTTTAAACTAGTTGTTCATATTGTGATGTGCAGAATTCATGGAATTGTTTTTCTTACCGTTTAGGAAATACCAAAAGGGAACCAGAGTCCGACTGCGGCTATTAGATCTTGAACTTACATCTAGATTCCTGGGAGCGACTGCAGATACAACTATACTAGAAGCGGATGCAATTCTCTTAGGAGTCCAGGAGAGTAAAGACGCAAAATCAAAAGAGGAACATCGTGAATAAGAAACAAACTTTGTCTAAAACTAATGATGTAATGTATGGGGATAATATAAGAATAAAAAAATTAAAAAAAAAAAAAGAAACAAACTTTGCTTAGTGCATTCACTCCTTTTTTGTTGAACCCAGATACTCATCAAGAATGCAATTAGAAAATTGTGAATAAATGATTGAAAGAAGACATAATAAATGAAAGCTATAATTATAGCTCTTACTCGTTAGAATTTTCTTTAGCTGTTTCTCCCCTCCTCCCCTCCCTTTTACACCCATTCTTTCCTTTGATTGGGGTAATATAAACTATTCTAAGAAATTCTGTCATTCAATAAATATGTTTTGAGTGCTTGCTGTGTGCATGGCACTATTCAAAACAGCAGTAAACCGATTAGACAAGATTGCTTGCTTTGTGGTGTTTCCCTTTGACTTGGGGAAACAGAAAATAAATGGGTAAAGTATATAGTGTGTTAGACAGTGATATGTGCTAAGGACAAAATAAAGCAGGGAAGGGAGAGGACCTGAATAGACATTCTTCCAAAGAAGACAGTTGGCCAACAGGTACATGAAAAGATGCTCAACATCACTAATCATTAGAGAAATACAAATTAAACCACAGTGAGATCACCTCACGCCTATTAAAATGGCTGTTATCACGAAGAAATAACCAGTGTTGGTGAGGATGTGGAGAAAAGGGAACCTTCTTGCACAGTTGGTGGGAATGTAAATTGCTGCCACCACTACGGAAAACAGTATGGAATTTCCTCAAAAATGTACGAATGGAAATACCATATGATCTAGCAATTTCACTTTTGGGTATTTACCTGAAGAAAACAAAACACTAACTTGAAAAGATATCTGAACCCACATGTTCTTTGCAACACAATTTTCAATAGCCAAGATGTGGAAGCAACATAAGTGTCCATCAATGGATGAATAGATAAAGAAAATGTGGTGTGTGTGTATAAAATTCAGCCATAAAAAAGGAAATTTTGACATTTGTGACAACGTGAATGGACCTTGGAGATACTGTGCTAAATGAAATAAGAAGAAGAAAGATAAGATAGCATATTATCTCACATGTGGAATCAGGAAAAAAAAAAAAAGAGCTCATGGATACAGAGAACAGACTAGTGGTTGCCAGAGGTAGGAGTGGGGTATGCAGAATGAAGGTGGTTAAAAAATACATACTTCACACTTCCAGCTATAAAATAAATAAGTCATAGGATGTAATATACAGCATGGTGACTATAGTTAATAATATCGTATATTTGAAAGTTGCTGAGAGAGTAGATCTCAAAAGTTTTCATAACAGACAAAAAATTTTGTAGCTATGTATGGTGATGATGTTAACTAGACTTATTGTAGTGATCATTTTGCAGGAAATACCTAATTATGCTATACACTTGAAACTAATATAATGTTATATGTTAGTTATATCTCAATTAAAAAAAGTAAAAGGGAATGCGGTTGTGAGGTGTCAGAGTGACAGATTGAAATTTAAGTGTAGTGTCAATGGAAACCCTCACAGAAGAATCTGCTTTTTTGTAATGTATAATTTTTATTTTTCCACTGATACAGTATTTAGCAAATCTCTCCTTGGGGCAGCTGGGTGGTTCAGTCGGTTGGGCATCTGACTCTCTTGGTTTCAGCTCAGGTCGTGGTCTTGGGGTGCTGGAATCGAGCCCAGGCATCAGGCTCCATGCTCATCGGGAAGTCTGCTTGAGATTCTGTCTCCCTTTGCCCCACCCCATGCTTGCATGTGCGCTCTCTCTCTCTCTCAAATAAATAAATAAATAAAATCTTTAAAAAAAAAAAGCTCTTCTACGAACTTGTCTTTTTTTTTTTTTTAAAGATTTATTTATTTATTTGACAGAGACACAGTGAGAGAGGGAACACAAGCAGGGGGAGTGGGAGAGGGAGAAGCAGGCTTCCCGCAGAGCAGGGAGCCCGATGCGGGGCTCGATCCCAGGACCTTGGGATCATGACCTGAGCCGAAGGCGGACGCTTAACGACTGTGCCACCCAGGCACCCCCGAACTTGTCTTTTTAATTGAGTTATAATTGACACATAACATTGTATCCGTGTCAGATGCACAACATATAATGATTTGATATTTGTATATGTTGTGACATGATCACCACAATAAATCTAGTTAATATCTGTCACCATAGATAGTTTCCAGGAATTCACTTTTGAATGATATCTGAAGGAAATGAGGGAGCTAGCACATGAGTCTCTGGGGAAGAGTATTCTGACAAAGGAAATGGCTAGTGCAAAGGCCCTGAGGCAGGACTGTACCTGCCCAGCTTAAGGAACAGGGAGGAAGCCATTAGTAGCTGAGAGTAAGAGGAGTAGGAGATGAACCTGGAGAGTAGGAGAGGCCTTGTAGGTCCTGCTATGGACTTTGGCCTTTACTCTGAGATGGAGGGTCTTTAAGGATTCTGAGTGGAGGAGGGATATACTCTGACATTATAGCAGGATCCTTCTGAGTAGATTGAAGACAAACAGCAATAGCAAGACTTTTGAGGAGACTTGCAGGTAATCCAGATGAGAGGTGATGGCAGCTTGGATGAGTGTGGTAGCAATGCAGGCAGTGAAAAGTGGTTGCGATCTGGATATATTTTGAAGGTAGAGACAGTGGTATTTCCTAACATCGGATATGGATTGTGAGATAGAGCAGTGAAAATGCCTTTTCATCTCTTATGACACCAATCTAAAGGCTAGTTTTTAATCACTCAAGTTCCCAGCTATACTGGGTTGAATAGTGCCTCCCCCCAATTCATGTCCACTCAATCTGTGAAGGTGACCTTTTTTGAAATAGTTTGCAGATGTAATCAAGATGAGGTCATGCTGGATTAAAAGTGGGTCCTAAATGTAATATGACTGTTGTCCTTATAAGAAGAGGCAAATTTGGACACAGAGAATCAGAAACACAGGGAGAATGTCATGTGACAACTGAGGCAGAGATTGTAGTTAGGCTACCACAAGCTAAGGAATGCCAGGAATTGCTGGCAACCACTAGAAACTAGGAGAAAATTCTAGAACAGATTCTCCTTCTGAGGTCCCAAAAAGGGAACAACCCAGTGACACCTTGATTTCAGACTTCTGGCCTCCCAAACAGTGAGAGAATGAATTTTTGTTGTTTTAAGTCACCCAATTTGTGGCAATATGTTATGGCAGCCCTAGAAAACGGATACACCAGGCATATATGAGAAGTCTGATGTCAGGCACTGATTTCCCAGCCTGACTCAGGCAAAGCTATACATCACTCCTATGCTTTGACCCTACAATCCTATTGGCAGCCTGTATTGTATCTCTAGTTTCTTCTGCTCCGTATTGTAATATTCTTTCTTGCTTCACTTCTTTATATGGCATGTCCTCCATTTGCAGCCTTGGTGAAAACCTCCATCAGGGTCTTAACCTAGAGAATCAGTCCCCCCAAACATCAGTCACCTAATTAAAATCACCCAGGTTGAGATTTCCAAGAAAATCCGTTTTCAGTGAACAATCTTTGTTCCTTTAATATTAAAGTAAGGTAAATATTTGAATCAAGTCAATACTCCTTTTATAAGTCAACTAATCATGCCAAACAAATGAACAGTGATGATCTCAGCGTTTGTGTCCACTCCGGTCCTCTGGGAAGCAAAGGCTAAGAGTAGGAAGTGCAACTGTGGGAGAAAGGTCTGTGAGGGATAAAGGGTGAAGGGGCAAGGTTTTATAGATTTTCAGGCAAGATTTGGTTGTGTAGCTATTTACATATTCCTGAGCAGCTGAAATATGATTAATCAAGAGTTTATGTCTTTGATCAATAAAATGTTAAAGGATTTTCTCTAATAAATACCGACCATGGTACATCCTTAGAAAAATAGATTATATTTTCTGTATATCCCTGAAATTCTTTCTAAATACTAAACCTGGCCTATACTGGGGAAAGCATTTTGCGTAGAATCTATATAGATGGAGAGATGCTAGGGAGAAAGGAGACAGCAATAGAAACGGTATGCAGAATATGTGGTGACTGGGACATTCGCTAACGCTAGTATGAACTGACTACACAGAGATTTTGTGGTGGAAGAAGGAGGCAAGACACCACAGGCGAGGCCAAGGGGTTTGGAGAACATAAGATAATGACCCCATGCCTCTATATATCTCTCTGCAACAAAGGTGAAGATTACTGTTTTGTCCCAATATGCAAATCCTGCTCAGACCCTAGGACAGGCCCTGTCTTTCATGTGGAGGGAGATGGCATCGGAATAGGAAATCAGCCCTACAAACAGGACCTTACAGAGGGGAGAGAGAACACCTAACTTTCTCTAGACCTTGACTTGGAGCCATCTAGAGATGCTGGAGGGAACACTGATGAAAGCAGAAGCTGATCTCTGTCTTGAGGCAGGAGGGCAGAAACAAAGCCAAAACAGAACCTAGGGTCCTATAAGGATGAGCAAGCCTTATCTAATTAGCTAAAGCTCTTTGTTAGAGGTGAGCTCTGTGTCTGTAAACACGTGTATCTGTGTCTGTAAGAACCATGGAAACTGTAGAGTCTTCCTTGCCCATTACAGCCTTTTCTCAAGTGGTCTGTAAGCATCCATGACAGGTAACTTCCTACCTCCCTGAGGCAGGCTTAGAGAATTATTTAGAAGATAACCATTGTAATGTTAATTCACCTCACGTGAGTAAGTCTTTAATTTCTGGTTTACCAGAGAATTGAACTTTATAATCGCTCTCCTTTTTGCTTTTTGTGGAATGTCTTTTCTGGTTTTTCTAGTTCTTGCTCTACACCTATCAAGTAACATTTAAGTTAGATTGTGTGGAGGCTGATTATAATATCCATTTGATAGATTTTCCAGAACTTTTTTTGGTCCATTAGTCATTTCAAAGTTCATTAACACCTGCACCAGAGGGTGAATGGGAAAGGGAAAGGTGTTAAACAAAGACAGAAGTGACTAATGGACCAGGCTTTTTTTTAAAAACAAAATTATAGGCATGGAATTACCCTAAATTGTCATCCATTTTGTGGTTCTGTTTGGAAATTTACTAGTACATTAGGCATCACTAAATATATCTAAAAGATAGTTAGACAGTAACATAACTCAGACATACCATTATTTCTGAGCAATGATGAGTTTGCAGCATATTTACCCACAGTCCTTGTCTCAGCTGCCTGCCTGAGTGGAATTCCCACTCCTTTTGGTATGGTTTTGAGAGTTGGGACATCATCTTTATCTACTGGCTTCTGTGGTATTTACTGCATCTAAAATGAAAGACTTTGCATTTAAATGTTGCCTGGAAAAAACACAATATCTTGCTTTCTTTTATTCATTCATTCGAAGTAATTATTGCTGTCACGGTCTCATGTGCATTGTTTCCAAACCATAATGATTTGAGACTTATAGAGGATGGTAAAAGAGTTGGATTGTTTGTTCAAGCAGGCAATTTTGTGAAGCAAATGGTAGCAATCTGAGCCACTTTTTGGTTTCTAAAGATTGATCTGTCCCCAGGATGATTTCAGGAGCCATACAGTTCCTTACCTGGAGGCTAAAATCCCATGTTTAAAATCCCGTTTTTCCATTTCCTACATGTAGAATGCAGGTGTGAGAATGTAAAATAAGTCATGTTCATTCACAGAATTTCCTACATCCCTTGGCTCAGGGCATCTCTGAGTTCTTTGTAATTAGTTTAAAAGAAACATGGGGAAAAGTTACAGTCTTTGCAAATACACTGCATGTTTCCCTTAGGAATTTATACTAAAATGTGTATTTATTTTTAAAAACCAAATGATACGAATATAAGAAATGCAATACTGGGTCAGCCCAATGGTCTACCAGCCTGTGGTTTCAAAGTCTCATAGTATTCCATTAATGTTGGCTTCAGAAGTATGGGGATTTGTTTCAAACTCCCTGGGTTTTTTTTAATATGCAAATCTGGGTTTACCATTCATAGATTAATCTAAACCTTTCCTGAATTTACTTATATATCTTCAATGTACATCAGCTAAATAAACCACGAGCTCCCCAGTGGCAAGGGTACTATACCTTATTCATCCTGAGATCATAGCAAGGGTTCTACCACAGGGCAGTGAAGAAATGAGTTACTCAATCAGTCACAGTTGTCCTCTTGGTCATAACTATTTACATCCTTCCTGCATGCAAAACTCACTCCTATACCACAGCACTGCCTCGCACCCCCTAAAAGTTCCTTTAATCATGGCATCTGCCAAAAGTCCAGGATCTTGTGATCCTTATCAGTATAGGCCAGGTTTGTATTTAAAAATAATTATAGGGCTATATGGAAAATATAATCTATTTTTCTAATGATACAGCACAGTCAATATTTATCAGAGAAAATTCTTTAAAAATTTTCTTGATCAAAAACATTACAGGGGCGCCTGGGTGGCTCAGTCATTAAGCATCTGCTTCCCAGGGTCCTGGGATCGAGCCCCGCATTGGGCTCTCTGCTCAGCGGGAAGCCTGCTTCTCCCTCTCCCACTCCCCCTGCTTGTGTTCCCTCACTCGCTGTGTCTCTCTCTGTCTAATAAATAAATAAAATCTTGAAAAAAACCAAACAAACAAACATTGCACACTTGCATAATCAGAGAGATTTCAGCTGCTAAGGAATATGTAAATGTCTACCCAACCAAATCTTGCCCATAAAACTCTAAAATGTATTACTCAGTTGCCTGTCCCCAAAACATTTCCTGCTTTTTAAAATAGAGAATACCGAACAGGATTTAAAGCCTTCCTTGATGACTCAGGGCTACCATTATGGAAAACAATTTCATGATGATGTGATTTCCTAGGGATTTTTAAGGTGGGTAGAGCCGCTAGCTCCTACTGAATGGCCCCAGAACTTGGTGCTCTTTGAATTTTTTATAACTCGTTACCCATTACCTCCCTTTTGCTTATCAGCTGATACTTTGGGCTTATGTTGGTATACCTGCTTCTAGTTCTTCCTTTGCGGCTCTTAATCGGTGTTAATCTAATTTCGGGTCATAGACTAATTGACTCGCAACAACTATTCTTTTTTTAGTTCTTCTGTTGGCTTTAAACATTTTTGCCACCTCTTTTGTCTGCTGTCAGCTGCCACTTTTATTAGTGTCTGTGTGCTTTTCTGTGCCTAACTTAAAAGCTTGCCTTACAGTAGTCTGGAAGAGGTTTGGGAGTAACTGTGTAAAATTGTAGACGTGTGCATAAATTTTGTGATATCTATTTTCTATTTCGGAGCCTTTTGTCCATTATTTTCAGAACTACAGCTGTGTTTTAGATGTTAAAAGTTGTTTCAGGGGCACCTGGGTGGCTCCGTCGGTTAGGTGTCTGACTTCGGCTCAGGTCATGATCCTGGGGTCCTGGGATTGAGTCCCGTGTTGGGCTCCCTACTCAGCGCGGGGCCTGCTTCTCCCTCTCCTCCCTGATCTCTCTCTCTCTCAAATAAATAAATAAAAAGATTTTTTTTAAAGTTGTTTTCAGTTTATCACTGAAATGAAAGGCTTTAGAAAGAAAGAGAAAACAAGAAAATAGACTATTTTTAAAATCAGTTTTAAGAGTGTCCTAATACAATTTCCTTGACCTTAAGTATCTAAATAAAAAAGTAGATGAAAGGATGGTTGGAGTCATTGATTATTTCTACTTTGAAGCCAATTTGTACTCTGTAGATTTATCTGTTAGAGGGTCATTTATACTTTCCTAATCAATTGTAAATATCTCCAAGAAAGGAATTGCTTTTTACTCATTTTTTTTAATCTTCTGTGCCCAAAACAGTGTCAAATACAGAGAAAATATTCATTAATATTTGTTGAGAGTAATTTGCTTGATTCAGTGGCCATAATTGTACAAGATTATCTGTCAGTAAGAGAAAGATTAATTGTCTTGCAAATTCTTCTCTGTCAGGTAGGAAGCAGACATCTTTAGCAATGAGATGGCACAAATCTTCTAGATGACCTCCCATTTCTCTCTTCCTTTCTTCCAGTCTTCACACCCACTCCTCACCTCTGCTGCCACCCCATGATTTCTGAGTAAATGATGTTTCACGAACACTTTGTTTTAGAGCTTTGAACAAAAATTAAAAGATGGTGCTACATGAACAGATTTCATGCATACAGATTTCAAGTACCCATCTTAGTCTGGTTCATATCTCCTGGTCATTTTAGAGCAAAAAGCTGATGGCTGGGCCTGTGTCTCCACGTTTAGCATTTTGCTGACCTACAGGGCAGGAACAGGAGGTGCCTGTGTGTGTAACTCGAAAGGAGACCTCATTATTTTATGTTAACTGTGCTCTTTTTATCTCTCTGTTTGTACAAACACTGGAGTATTCACTGCAGCCAGGAAAGAATTTCTTGAGTCTAAAGATTGTGGGCAGTTTGAGGAGACCAAAGAAGGGAAGGCATAGAATTCCATTTTCCTTTTTTAGCCTTCTGGTTCTTTCATGAACTGCATGCAGGTCTTACAGACTTTCAATGCCCACTGCTTTCCTGCCTCTGAGTTCTTTTCCTTCCATCACTCATAGATATTGTTTACACAAGTGTTGATAGGCAGCTTTTTCCTCAAGGATGCTGGAAAGATGGCTACATTGAAGCTAAACATTTGGCTCCCTGTCTAGTACCACAGAAAGTGGACAAGGGGTGCCTCTTAATCAAATTCATCCTCACAGATAATCTCTGCTCTTTGGTTTGAGAACCACTCATACACCCCCATTCTCATAGTAAGTGATGGCTTGTTAAACTTTTCTCCATGTATATATACAAAACAGTGTCACTCAAACAGAATGAATAATCACATTGTCCACACAGTAAAACTTCCATCACTTCCATCTGTTTCTTCGAGCCCAAGCCCCACAGATTAAACTGTGACCTAACAGGTCAAAGATTTCTATTTACCTAAAGATGAAAACACAAGCAATGGAAACTGACAAAGGCCCAGCTAGACTCAAGCATCTAACATTGGGCGCTAGCCCTCTTATGTTTACTTTCATGGGAAAGTTCTAGGAATTTGTTCATTTAGTTACTTATTAGGACTTAAGAACAGAGAAGTAGATCTGCTCTTTGTGATGTTCTTTCTAAGTTATAGTTAAAACAGCAACAGTGATTTAAAAAACATTTTCAACAGTCATATATCCTTTATTAGCACCAATGTAAGCTCTATGCTGGAAGCTACCCATTTTTCTGACCTCCAGTTCAGCTTTATGAGGCTGATTCCCCAAAGAATAGATAAGTGAAGGCACTAGTACACCTTCTTTTTGTGGACTTGAAAGTGACATTAATTATAAGTCATCACTTCCAGGGGCGCCTGGGTGGCTCAGTTGGTTAAGCAACTGCCTTCGGCTCAGGTCATGATCCTGGAGTCCCGGGATCGAGTCCCGCATCGGGCTCCCTGCTCGGCAGTGAGTCTGCTTCTCCCTTTGACCCTCCCCCCTCTCATGCTCTCTATCTCATTCTCTCTCTCAAATAAATAAATAAAACCTTTAAAAAAATAAAAAAAATAAGTCATCACTTCCAGATGAATATTGTGGCCCCATGATTTTTTTTTCCAGTAGAATAACATTCAAAGATAATATTTCTGTCTCTAGCAAAGGTAACACCTTTTTTCTGGCTCTAAACCTATTACCCTTGTTATGGTGATACAGAAAGTACAAAAGTATGTAATTCTCTATCTTAGATTTATTAATTCCATGTTTCTGATATTTTCTGGTCAGTTATTTTTTTAAAGTTCCTTATTTATTTAGAGAGTGAGCATGAGTGGGGGAAGGTCAGAGAGAGAGGGGAGAGCATCTCAGTAACTTGGGGCTCGGCCTCACAACCCTGAGATCATGACTTGAGCTGAAACCAAGAGTCAGACGCTTAACCGACTGCACCACCCAGGCACCCCTGGTGAGTTACGATGAGTTACCTCTGTGTTAGATAACTTACTAGTAAACTTTCAAAGATCTTGTTTAGAAGGCATGGAAAAGTATTATGAATTTTAAAAATGACACTTTCTCACAGTACTTTTAGTGTGAGAGTACTTTCCTGGTTTTAAAAACCAGGAATAATATATATATATATATATATATGAGATACATTCCCTCCACCCTTAACGTGGGTATCTCTCAAATAATGACTAAAGGATTGTTAAGTTCATTTGTATCCTTTCTCAGTCTACTTTTATATTAATTTTATTTAGTAATTTAAAACATTAATTTTTAAGGATTTATATCCTAATTCCAGTAGAAAATGAGTAACTTACAAAAATTGTACTTTCAATTAAATCACTGCCGAGTCGGAGATATATTTGTGCAATAGAAACCCTTCTACCTGACTGCTTTGGGACCTGAGTAATCTGGATATATAGGCACCCAGATATTACAGAACCCTTGTCTCCGGCTGACCTAATGTTACTGAGGCTACAGAATCCCCCAGTGTAGACTGTGCTTGGAAATGCTTCCAGCCAACCTCTCTGTACCTCCCCACCTCTCTTATCCCACTTCCTGCCGCCATGTCATTCAAGCCCCAGACAGTCTGGCTTAACCAGCTTTCTGGGTAGGCAGGACTCACTACAGGCATTTCCACTGAAACAAGTGCTTAAAGGAAACAAATAGAACAAGCCGCAAACGGTAATATATTTTACAAGCGAGTATTGTATTTTCAAGTTTTCTTATGACTTGTTGGATTTCTTTCCAGTTTGTCCTGGTCTTTTCATTTTGGTTTGTCCCTGGTTTAATATTCTCAAAATAGCTTATCTTGAAATCTTGACTTCCGTTTTGTATAGAACTCAGAAGGAGAATGGCGCCTTTCTGAGAAGCCAAATAACTTTGTGTCATATTGTAACAAACAGAACCTTTACTTGGGTGCAAAGTATCACCATAGTTAAATGCTCTCCAGATGCCTGCTTTGCCACCAGAGTGTAAACAGATATTTTCCAGTCTGTATTTACCTCTTCAAAATGCAGCCCTTAAAAAAAGAAAAAAAAAAAAAAGGCATTAAGAGTTTCTCACCTCTTAACTGTGGACAATTAGTATTTTCCTCCATTTAGGGCAACTAAGAAGGATTAGAACCTGGCCTATCATTCTGGAAACTCTATTGTTTGGCTTGACAGTGTGAAAGTTCGCCTGGACTGCGAGGGGGGAGGTTGCAATCCCTGGACCCATTCCTACTCCCTAAAAAATGAGAAACAAGCAGAAAAGCTTAAGTGTTTAAATTAGCATAATCCAGTATGGGGATCATCTCTGATAATGTCTAAAAATTCTGTAAGTCCTTAGAGCTCTCCACTACGGACTTTCCAGGGGCTCCTTGAAAGACACTGTGGACATAACATTTCATCTAGCACTATTCTGGGGATGAGGACTACAAGGGGGAACACGGCCCTGGTCTCCCTGAGCTTACACTTCAGTGAGGAAACAGATAATTGTACACTTACTCTCAAAAATAAATATATAAGCATAAATGTGGTAAGTTCCAGAAGGAAAAACTCAGTTTACATGGGAACGTAACTTGGCTTAGATTGGAGGAATCAGGGGAAATTGGGGATGGGACAGGGAGAGGGGAAATAGGGAATAGGAAGAAGGGGCAGACATCTAGATAGAAGCACTGCTATATGAGAAGACCCAGAAGTGTGTGATAACTTGTCCAGTCCCAAGGACTGAAGAAAATGCTAATATGCAGAGGTGTCAGGACCATCATGGGGCTAAGTCAACAATGATGGTTTTACAAAGTTGGTGACTTTGAAACTGCTTCTTTGAAGATAATGAAAAATTTGAAAATTTAACAATCAGTGCAATAAAATTACCACTTGGTTAGGGATAATCCAAAAATATTTGTGTGAGCTGTATTCACTAGGAATTGAGTTCAACTGCAAGTAAGAGAAAAGCCAATAACAGTGGCTAAAGCCATGGAGTGGCTTCTTTTTCTCACACAAGTACAAAGCGAACCAGTGGCTGGCTGTTGGTGGCCTAAGGTCTCCGTGATTTTCTAGGCCTTTCCCTCATGACTACAAGGTGGCTACTTGGGTTCCAGTGTCAGTCACTATCTCAACTTTACAGGCAGGGGTAGGAGTAATGTGTGTATCAGAAAAGCAAAATCTTGGAACTCCAACAGACTTCACATGAATTGTATTGGTCAGAAGAGTGTCATATGGCCACTCCAAGTTGCCAGAGAAGAGGAAAAGTGTTTTTTAAGCAGGGCATCAAAATTGGTTTCTGTTAATAAGGAAAAAGGGGAGTATGGATATTGGATGGGCAATTAGTTGTCCTTGCAACTTAAGGTTTTTTAGCTTACTCTATGGTTGGAAATGCTTTTTTCTATATCCATGCAAATCATTTTGTTACATGTGTTTTATTTCTTTTTTATTTTTTTAAAGCTTTTTTAAAGATTTATTTATTTTAGAGAGACAGAGAGTGCACAGGATCAGAGGGAGAGGGAGGAGAGAAACAGACTCCCTGCGGAACAGGGAGCCTGACGGAGGGCTCGATCCCACAACCTATGAGATCATAACCCGCACCAAAATCAAGAGTTGGACACTCAACCAAATGAGCCATCCAAGGGCCCCTTGTCACATGTATTTTAATAAATCATGACTTTGGGGAATGTGTTCTTCATCCCTTATAGTCCAAAGAAGTCTGTTGTAATATTAACTGCAGTTAAACCAAAATGAATCTTCTTGTGGTGAATGCATTTGATTGACGTTCGTGTTTAACACAGATTAGTTTCACTTAGGGCTGTATCTTGTCCTGTTCCACAGAACTGGAGCATCTGATCTGTTCCGTTCCCCTGTTAAAAGGCAGACCGTCATGTGTTGGCTTCCGTAGCCTGTCTGTTGTGGCTTGGGGGTGAAAGACAACCAAGAAATAAACTTGCTAAATGATTTAATCAATCCGAGCTGTATACCATCTATTGTACTTGTGTTTTAGAACTCTAGATTAACTTTTCCCATCAGTATTTTCTGAAATCCTCATTTAATTGAACATCCTCCTGGGTTGAACTTGAGGAGCCCAGGGAATGATTGAGCATGAATGGTAAAAAGCATGCAGTAGGCATAGCTCAGCCAGGCGTCTGGATTGCCATGACTTACATCTTCATGTATTATTGCAGCTGTTGGGGTGGATGCTTCTGTATGGGTTTTGGCACAATTTGTGCTGAGAGTGCCCCTTAAGCACTTACCCACATATGGGTATATATGATAGCCAGCCTAATTATCTCTACTTTCTTGAATTCCCATTCTCATATAGTCCCTCCCCACATTGTGTCAAGTTTGGTCTGTGTGACCAATAGCATAGATACTGTTGGCTAGGACAGAAAAGACATTGTGGCTTCTGCTTGCTCTCTTGGATCACTCATTCTGGGAGAAGCTGGCTGCCATGCTGTAAAGACACAGAGGCACCTCTGCCCTATGGAGAGGCCCATGTGATGAGTAAATAAAGCCTACTGTGAACAGCCAGCAAAGAACTGAGATGTTCTGCTATCAGCCATGTGAATGCACCATCTGGGAAGCAGATCCTCCATCCCCAGTCAAGCCATCAGAGGACAGAAGCCCAGGTTGACATCTTGACTGACACATCATGAGTGACCCTGAGCTAGAACTACCCAACTGCTCCTATATCCCTGATGATTCACAGAAACTGTGAAATAATAATTGTTTGTGGTTTCAAGCCACTAATCTTTGGGGTTATCTATTATGCAGCAATAGATAATATATCACATATTTGTGCTTTCTACCCTGTGGCACCACAGATATGATGAGTGTTGGCTTGGCCCAAGCATCCGGATAGATCAGGAAATTAACACTCCTGAGGATGACCTTGACCAATAAGATGGGAGCCAATTGGATATATGGACTTGCTTCCTAGGTTTCAAGAAGACAATTCTGGAAGGCATTTAGTGGGCTTCTCAGGTGGTCCTTGGGAGGAATCAAGCCCCTGCTTCCCATAGTAGGGTGTTTCCCGCCTTTGCTGTCCTACTCTCCCTGATCTGTCTTTTCCTCCCTAGGATTAGCCAAATGATCTCATCTGCACACAAACCCTGATATCAGCCCTTCCTTCAGGGAAACCCAAGTTAAAACAGTGAGAGTGTGAATATATACTCCATGCCCCAGGACTGTTCTAAATGAGAATGTGAACATTTAACTTAATAGATGAGAGCAACGGGCTCAGCCTAGCTCAAGTGGAATGTACAAATAAGAAGCTTGTTTTATTGGAGGTCTTCTTTAGCAGTATAATGCTAAATTCTTTTTTTTCTTTTTCTTCTCTTTTAAAAAAAAAATTGTGAGCATTTTAGATGATGTCAGCTTTGAAAGTTTCCTAATTAGACGTTTACATGTCAAGGGCCCTTATAAGCCCTTTCTCTTGCCATTAATGAGGAATAAAATAGCTCCTGAAGAAAAAAGGTAAATTGTTCATATTGCATTCCTTGGTCCTCAGAAAAGAAAGTTCATTCACAATAGGCATGATTGTCAGGTTCAGGCACAGTTAAGAAGTTCCTTAGGGCTTTGGTGTTCACAAAGGAAGCACCCCCACCTGCCAGGCTGCATGGTGGTCTGCCGAAAGAATGAGGGTTCATTGGAAAAGTATTTTCCTAAGAATGGGGAATTCAAACTTGTTTCACTGTATAGGGGTATCTTTCTTCGTCTCTGTCCACATACAGTCATTTTGTATATGGCATGTTTTAGGGTAACAGTGGAATGAGTTCTTTGAATTTCACATCAGCCATTGAGCTCCAAGACGGTGAGAGAGAAAGGTAGCTCTTTTAATGGGTGTTTTAGTCCATTCATCTCTTTCTGATGAAACGAATTGTTATTATGCAGTAGGAGTTCTCATGCATTAATCTAATTTCATCAACCATCTGAAGTCTGAAGGAGTACCTTAAAGCCACTTGACTTCAAAAATACAAGGAAGCAAAATAATTAATCTGGATTCTTTTAGCCAAGACAGTGTTCTTCACCTGCATGAGAGATGGTCAGCAAGAAGACAACAGAACTTCAGTCCAAGTCCATTTCCGCCTGACTCAGACCCAGGCTTATATAGCATCCATTTACTTTTCATAACCCTAACCAATCTTACAAGTTCAAATTCAGAGCTGTAATGAAGCTAAAAGCTATTCTGGCCATGAGCAAAGTTTTGCTATAAATTTGGGTTTCCACATGAAGATGACAGAATGAGAGCCCATCAAGTGGGAATGAGACAGAAATAAGGACCACAACAGAGGATAGTGGACTTTGGAATTACAGAAACTGAGACCTTACCGAAGGGGCTATTGGTCATTCATTCAACATTTATGGAGTGCCATGAGGTGCCTGATGCTATGCTAACTATATAAAGATGACAAAGGCACTATTTGTGGTGTGGAGGCACCCACCATTCACCTCCGGAACTTCAGCCTCCCAAACTGAAACTCGTACCGCTTCAACAATAACTCCTCATTCTCCTCTTCCCAGGCCTCTGGTAACCGTTGGTTTACTTCCTGTGTCTATGTATTTTACAATTTCAGGTGCCTCATGTAGGGGAAATAAGACAATATT